>NC_052475.1:30991954-31220467 GCF_009730915.1 Dioscorea cayenensis subsp. rotundata
TAGTGTAATGAGAACGTGCACACATACAAGAAATCGATTATTCCGCATGTGTGTTCTCTATTCGGTGATGTGATTTAATTGTAAGTTTGTAGTTGGCTTAGATTCATTGTAATTCTGGTCAGAATCAAGCAAAATACTTAAACTCACGTATTGACTTTACTGTTCACCAGTTTAAAAGGATTACAGAGTACCATTTGAACTTAAAAATATTCTTGAGTAAAAGATTTGAAAATACTTTGCGATAATGTGTTCAAATTGTTATAAATGTTAAACGATTAATGAGTGAACATATAAAAATATTTATTTTAAATAGGAGAAAATATTAGGGATATTTAAATTATATGAACAGGAATTTGAAAATGGGTAAAAGATGAAAGAAAAGGTAAAGGATGTCTTTCTTTACAGTTTTCACATTCTATATGTTTGTTTGTGACCATGAAATTTGGCTATGACTTTGCAATAAAACAACAGAAATAGGAACGGTTCTTATGTAAACCAAAGCAGCATTTAACCTACATTGTACACACACCCACTCCACTCCACCCACATATTATTATCAACTATTTATTAAATCCCATCCACAGAATAATTATTCTTCGTCCCCAACCGTTTATCCACCACATGTCTCCTCTGTCTCCTCATTTTTCCTCTCTGTTCTCTCTCAGGATCAGTGAGAAGAGCGGTAGCTGGTTTCTGCCAGTTCAAGTTTCTGTAAATTTTTAGCTCTTTTGAGACCATTGGAAAGGATGTTTAGATGGAGGATTGATGAGAGCCAGTGAGTCCAGTGTGCCTGCGTCCTGATCCTAACCTAATTTTTATTTTTTATGTTATTTTGTTTTCTGTTTCAATCTAGAGTGATGCATCTTTGGATTAATGAAAATTTAAATAATAAATAGATAAATCACTGTTGCGTGCCCTGATTTGTTTTAAATATGATTTGCATTTTCATTCTATGGGCAAAAATTCTACATTGACTGTAATAATTATTTTAAATATATCATATATCCTTATTTTGTGGGTGAAAATTTTATATTTACTGTATTGATTTATTTTAAATATACCATTCATCTTCATTATGTGGACAGATACTTTATTGATCATTTATTTTAACTATATCATACATTCAGGGGCGGCTGTACAACCTGTATCTTTCTCTTGTTGCCTCGCAACTCCCTTTTACTTCTTTCTCTTTTTATTTTCATTTCTCTCCTCTCTTTTTTAGGTTTTTTTTTAAATTACCTCTCTAGAGTTTCTTATTTTATTTAAAAAAATCAATTTTTTATAAATTAATATTTATTGTCTAAAACATAATAATTTTTTAAAAAATATTTAAAAATTTTATTATTTAATATATTGATATCTTATAAATTACTCTATGTAAAGAAATCTATGTTTTAATTTTTAGATTTTATAAATAATATATAAATTTATATTTTTAGTAGAGTTTTTTAAAAAAATATATTGTTTGAAATATGATTTTAAATATATAGATAAATTTAAAAAATATATAAAAATTTTATTAATTGATGTTTTTTTTTTCCAATTTACCCCCTATCCTATAATTTATGACCCCACTATGATATGCATCCCCATTACATGGAAAAATCTCCATGATGCGTCCTACCTGCCCTCTGTTCGTCGATGAAAACATTGGCGGAATTTATAAAATCAGTTGTAAAATTAGTAGCAGCCGTAAATTTACTTTCGAGAGGGGTTTATCTGAAATAAATGTCTAGATGTAAATTAATTGATGAAGTGGCTTTTTTTACGAAAGTAATACACATTTTTTTCCTGAACTTGTACCTAATAATAGTTATAATCTCTGGGTTTATCTGCAAGTTTGCCATAGTTTTCTCTAGAACCGTTTATTCGCCTCCAGATTAGCATTCTCTTGCCATGCACTGGTTTCCAACGGTTTCCCAAGCTCGCGCCTCCAGAGAAGAGAAATGTGGAGCTTTTCTCCTTCCTCTCTCTCTCTCTCTCTCTCTCTCTCTCTCTCTCTCTCTCTCTCTCTCTCTCTCTCTCTTTGTTCACATACCTAGAAGGGTTTAAGGTTCCCTCCAGTTGCTCCTATATTGCCATAGAGAAGCCGGAGCACCCAGTTCTACTCAAAAAGGTGCTCTCTTTCACAGTGTCACTGTAAATTTGGTAATGTGATGATTTTATTTTAATGTGAAAACTGGTGCTATTCGTCTGAGTTCGCTTCTTAAGCATAACACTTTCATAAAGATGAGCTTTTTATTTGAATTTTGTCCAATCCGTATTTTTTTTATTAAACTAGCTAGCTGAAATGGTTTCTGGATGTATTGTATTGCGTTGGATGTTTTTCCTTAGTTGTCACTGAGTGAGGAACAGAAGTTAACTAGTTGTGGTACCGTTATTTGTGCAGGTGTCTAAATTTATAAATAAATGAAGTTCATTTACTTCAAATTTAGAAATTAGTGTTTGGGTTCTTGGTAGAGAAAAGCCATTTCTTACTTCAATTGTTAAGCTCTCCCTGTCCCTGGTTTTACTTTGGTCAGTGCTTGGAATTTCATCAGAGAGGATGTTTGATATAGTTCCTTTGGTTATGTAAGTCTCTGACCAAATGCTGAACTCTGAATATTGGCAGAAAACTTGCATTTAGTGCAGAGGAGGATTGGATGTCCTATCCCAAAAGTTATTGATGATGTTAGACTGAGAACTTCATCTCTAAAAGTAGTCATGGATGTTGCCAACATGACTATGAAATGAAATTAAAGGTCTTACAGACAGCTTTGCTTTGACAGGATTAGTTGAGTCATCAATTTTGCCGTATATAAGATGCCAAGCTGGGAAAGTTTTGATGATAAGCATCATGAGGAAGCAGAAAATATTTGCTTTTGTCTAATCAAAGGCTGACCAATATTGTTCATGCTTCATGACTTGAGTTGTGTTCTGTTTAATGTATATACAGTTTTGTGACAACAGAGAGATTATTTTTCCATACTACATGGTGGAAAAGCAGCATATAAATATACATATCTCTATTAAATCATATATGTTTTTTCTTGCATCCAGAACTTGAATATTGTTTCTATGTGCCTGCCCTTGTATATAGTTCGTATGGAAGAAAAAGCAACCTGCAGCTGCTAGCATGTCAACACGTTTAGCATCTACATTTTTAATGGGTTACTGACAATGTCATCAGCATTTATCGTTTGCATACTTTATGTCTTTTTCCTTCATTTCATTCATGTTGAGCACGCAACGTTCAGCAATGTCAAGAGTATGAAATCTCAGAGTAAAAGTGAATTGAAGCGGTAGCAATCTGTGTTGCTTATGATGGACTATTTCTGCAAAATGGTTGGCTTCTATGACCAAATAAATGCAATTAGGAATTGCCTTGAACTTCCTTTGTCACAGGGAGTTCTGAAAGAGAACTAGCTACATCATGTTTAAATTCATTTATTGCCCCTTTTTTTTAAATATGATTTCCATTTCTATGTTTCTTTGTGACAGAGCAGCCCACTGCTCTTCCTGTCCTTTATTGGTTGGTCAGGTATCAGGCCACAGTGCCTTTCTTCTCTAATTTAATGCTGTAACTCCATGAAAAAGAGTAATTAGTTTTCTTTGTTGTCATTATGTTTCCGTAATCAGTGGTGCCTTTCTTGTGGCACCACTTATTGAGATTACTGTATTTTTAGAGTTGTCAATGGTGTATATATATGGCATAAAGTGGATGAACAATGTTCCTAATGGGCAAAAGAGAGTGCATCACAAGAAGCCTAATGAAAACACAAGAACAAAATGTAGCAACAAAAGGTTGGCCTCAGGATAGGCTCCCTCTAGCTCTAGAAGAGCATGCACCGTCTACTGAGGTGTGCACTCTGATATAGTGACCATACATATGAGATCTTAACTGTTGCCTTACTAAAGTTTCATATGATACTTGGTCTCTTTCTCATTAGCCACTTGTTATCCAGTGATCTATGAACTTTCAGGACACCCAAAAAGCATTTGTGGATTAGTGCCTGCACCGACAGCAGTGGGTTAGACAGTTAGTAGAGATGACATTGACATGTTTCTCACATCTATATCTGTCTTATTCGGTAGCATTTTCATATATGAATCAGGTCTAATTGGACCATTACAAAATCTAAGTTCTACGGACGATATAATTAGTGTGGGGAATGAAATTTTCTATACAGTTATCATGTCTGTCTTAATCATTCAGTGCTAATTGTTATATGCTCATCTCCCTAACTCTGCTCCTAACAACATTAATATATAATACTAATTATAAATGCTAGTGGATGTCAATTTGTAGGAACTGTCTGTTGAAACTTTCTGTTCATTGATCACTCCAGAGTTTAATTACTGATATCTCATTATCTGCTTGTCAGACCACCTGTAAATTGTTATGTTTAACGGTTCAATTGATAATTCCTGAATTTCCAGCTACTGACTGTGCTTCTTCTATTCTCTATTGTACTGAAGTGGACTCATTGATGGTTGATGCTACACATGCAGACAGAGAAGTCTTAGCACTGAGTACAAAATATTCATGAGAGAGAGACAGAGAAAGAGTAATGAGTTGAATGTGTGAATATGCATAAGGCTTACACGCCAAAGATCTTTTTTTTTTTTTCCACTTATTATTTTTTTATATGATAACTATATGATCTTATACTTGTGGCCCCCTGGTTCATAAATTCATACCACCCATTTATTGTTTCAAGAATGAGAATAGTAAGAAAATATGCTCACAGTGTCCTATAGACAAACCAAATATTTGAGCCTTGTTTTTATCTTTGGAGGTCTTATTCATTATCAGCTATGACCTTGCACTGTTGTTGTGGTAGTAGTGTTAGTGGAGGGAGAGTAGTTATCTATGGGGTCACAACATGAATAGTAACTAGTACTCCTTCATGTTCATAAAAGTCCAAGTGATGAGAGTGAGGAATCTTGGTCCAAGACCATGTCTGGAGTGGAGAAAAACAGTTTGAACTCATACATCAAAGTAGATGAAATGTTTAATGCTTTCAGTTTCAGGACAAAATGATGAACACTGCATGAAGTAACAAAGGAAAGTACTGGGGTATTGCTTCTGTTCTTTTTGAAGAAGATTTTGGTGAGTTTTGGAGAAACGAGGTACAACAAACAAAACATTTCTTTATTTTTAGATCTCTCTATGAAACTTGAAAAGACTCATCTCATGTTTGATCAAGTTGCTCCAACTCCAAGGAAATCTATGAAAGGTGGAGAGATTGATGATTCAAAATGGTTTGTTCCTTCCCTGTTATTCCCTTCATCTCTTGCTGCTTCTCCTTGTTCAATGGAGGAGGACTCTGAGTGAAAGTACTGGTCAAACATGAATGGAGAATGTGGACATAAACTCATGAAGCTCTTCTTCTCTTGACCACCACCACCACCACCACCACCAACCTTGCCACCTCCAACTGAATCAACCAAGCAAGCAACAATAACACAAGTAAACAAAATGCACCAGGAGAACAATTATACTATTATTATTATTATATCAAATCTTTTGTATTGTTGCATGTCCAAGGTAAGAGCGCTTGGGAAAGCTAAAAACTTCTTCACATGCTAGTGTCCAAGCATGGCATTCTAGGGGGTTTCTGGCAGGATCTAGTACTTCCTGTTACAGTTGCCGTATTGAGAAAATTTTATTTTGGTGTTTGGCCTAAGCTGTACAAGACTCATTCTGCAGATTATTAAAAACCTTACAATGGTGGGGTTAGGGAGAAATAAATGGTCACAAGTACATTCCAACCAACCAATGTTTCAGATGAAAAAACAGTACGTCAAAGCTCATCAAGAAGAAGAAGAAAAAGGAGACTTGGTTACCAGAAAGAAAATCAAATGGAGTTTGCTCAGTATCATCTGCAGAAGTTGTGATGAGATTCTGGGAAACAGAAACCATCATCCTCCTACCAACTTCTTGGCTGAGTTTTCTCCTCCTGTAAGCACTGGACTGCTCTCTATACTTCCTGGCCATGATAACATGCCAGTGATTCTTCACTGCATTGTCAGTCCTCCCAGGGAAAAGCCTTGCAATCATAGCCCATTTATTTCCATACAGTCTATGAGCAGCCATCAACTTCTCCTCCTCTTCCTCACTAAAAGCCTTCCTGTTTATCCTGGGATCCAACTGGTTGAACCATCTCAGCCTGCAACTCTTCCCTTCAAAAACAAACATACATACATATATACACAGAAACTATATCTTAAATCAAACAAGAAAAGACCAAAAGAAAAACCAAGAGTTTGAAAAGCTTCCTTACCTGATCTACCTTCAAGTTTCTCAGCAATGAGGTTCCAGTTTTGAGGACCATACTGAGCTACAAGCTCTCTGAGCTTGGAGTCTTCTGCAGGTCTCCAATGGCCTCTGGCACAGAGCTTGGACTGCCCACAGTCATTAGTGGTTTCTCCATCTTGGTTCACCTTGTCACTACTGCAGCTGCTCTTCTCCATGAAAGGAAAACCCCAAGAGCTCATCTTCTCAGCATACAAGTAGTGGTCACTGCAGTGGTGCATGGCCATTTGAAATAACACACTTCAACCAGCGCTCAAAACTCTCTCTGCCAAGGGGGTTTAACAAGACCCCAGAACTCTAGTCCACACGTGCGAATGCTCCAAATTCACACGGGTGTAGGACTATGCCCATTTGCTGTCTCTCTCTTCCCTGACAACGAAAGAAACTCTATATAGTCTATACTGTTCTGTCTGGAACTCACAGAGACCTATGCTACTATACTACACTATACTAGTCACAGAGCAAGCTAATGTAGAGTGCTTAACACTTCAACTTCTTGTGACTTTCAGGCCTAACCAACTGAAATAGACACAACAAGGAAAAAAAGAGAAAAACAACACTCAAACATACCTCTCTTTTGTTGTTAATAGTTTGAATCATAAGAGAGGTTTGCATTGAATATGTGACACTGTGGCACAGGAATGTACTATTCAGTCAACAAAATGAATGCAGAAACAGCAAATGGAGAACAATAGCCTAACTAAAGTAAAGAAGAATAAATGAAACAAATTAGAAATCAAAGCCAAGATGAATAGAAGCATATGCTACATGCTTTTAAGTGCTGAACCTAACCCTGAAAATATGCATTTAAAGTTGTGCTGAGTTGGTAAACATAGAAGGGAAATTTGACAGTTTGGAAGGATTTGGTCTGTGGTCTTACCAAGGACTAATGTCCTTGGAGACCTGCAAACTAACTGTTGGGGATGACCATTCATTTATGTAAACCATGCATGAGATTTCAGTGATGCTCACTAGGAAGTCATGTCTTACAGTGATATTTTGCTTTACATTATATGTATGTTTGATTCTGAATGGCACTGCTGAATAACAATCTTTTTTCTTTCCTGTAGACATGGTCAAACTTCAAAGGGAATAACTAATGTAGTACAATTTACACCATTTATCTACATTGTGTTATATATATATTTATATTTATATTTATAAATCAAATTTCCAATACATTTATCATAGCAATGTCCAGGTCCCTATCTATGTCCATCAGACAAGAGTGAGTGGCATTAAAAGAAATTCCAGAAATGGATTACTGTTACAAAAGCATGAAATTCAATGGAGAACTTCTTCAGTTATGATGTAATGGGAGATGGAGAAGGAGTGGAAGAGATAATAAGGTCCCACTCTTAACTGCCACTCCTCTTGCTATTTCTCTCAAGGCACAGAGAACTGAATCTTTTTGGTCCATATACTAACATAACTTCCAAAGAAGGAAAACTAGAGACAATTGACAAAGATTGCTCTCATCACACAATCTTCTTCTCAGTATATTCTGAATGGTATATTTCTCAACAGATGTCATTACATCAGTTGCTACAATTATCACATATATCTCATGATATGCTGCTACTTAAGCAGTAAAGCAGGAAAAGTTTTATATATTGCATAAACTATGGTCATTAATTAAACTTTAATTCAATTTAATTTTTTTGGTTAATCAAACACAGCATCCAAGAAGAAGAAGCACAATCCTGAGGTCTCCTTCCATCCAGATTTGATGGAAGAGGGGATGAGCAGATGATCCATCAGTGGTGCTACAGTTACAGGAGAGACTGGTCTGTTTCACTACACCATGAAGAGTTCTTGTCAAATGATTTTTGGGATCATAAATATACAAATAATCATCAATATGTCATCTTTTCTTTTCTATGGTCAGCAGCGAAAATACTATCTATTAATCAGCATGCACTGACACTTAGCAATCCTATGAGAACCTCATGCTAGCTTTTTGTTTTTGTCCTCTAAGTTTGTGCCTTGCCTTTGTAAGGGTTAGGGTTGGGATTTAGGGTTAGGGTTAGGGTTTAGAAATGGTTTGAGTCCCATTAATAGTTGATGACGTAAGGAGGACCTACAAGTCTGGAATCGTTTTCAGCATTTAATAACCAATGTAATTATTGAAAAGTCCTTAGAAAGTTATCAACTTCCCTGTAGCCCTTTTACTTTTTTATTTACTTTTTTTTTCCCACCACATTTACATAACTAAAACTACACAAAAACTATCAAATGGGGAGTGAACCAGTTCAGTTCAGAGATATCATAGAAACTACAAATAAAGTAGATAGTTTTTCAGGGGTTATTCAGTGATTAAGCTTTTTCTCTTCAACCCAACAAACCAAAGTCAGTCTACATACAAAGATTACACAGTGAGAGTAACACAAGAATTTTCATCAAAGAAAGATATCATTAAACAAGAGTGATAATTGATAATAAGAATTGGTTTCTAAAGAAAGAGTATTGCTTGCAATTGCAATTGCAATTACAATTACAGTCTGGAAAGGAACAGCAGAGAAGGGCAAGTATGTTGCAAAAAGGACAGATAACTGGTCCTCACCGTTCAAATATTTGTCCAGAAGACTGAAAAGGATGGGTAGAGTCTTAAATAAGAGCAGGAATAGAGTGGCAGAAAAAATATTCCCATGAATGATCAGAAGGAAATGAATCTCATGGCTTGAGCTTTGCCAACAGAAACCAACAAACAGATACAAACATGAATGCATCAGACATGTCTGGCTTTTGAGACTACTCAGTGGACTGCCTGCATGACCATACACCCAAGAATGAACCTGAAGATGATAATAATCATCGATGAAATGGACCCAAAGATCGAGATGTCCCGACAATCCGACAATTCAAATGGAAGAGCAAGAATGCCAAGAATGATGAGTGCCTCATGCAGAGCAAAGATCCAACCACTGCCTAGTGTCTGAGAAATTCAAAAATGCAGAAATTCTTCAGCGACTGAAACCTGCAAATGAGACAGCCATGACCAAAATCAATAACAGGCTTACGCATCTATGAATGCAGATGAAAACAGAAACGATAACGATTGCTGCATTCGAGTGTTCGAGCTGAATAACAGACTTTGGGAAGAAAAAAAAAAGTAACCTGCATTTAGAATGTAACATATTACAGAGTGCTTTTCTGAACATATAAAATTATAATTAGCCGATCGAGGTTTAGAAATCACCTAGTAACCTTGCTCTGGAAGTATGAAGATCATAGATGCTGTTTTGAATTTATCTATGGTGGTCTCGAGGAAAAAGAAGTTCTTAAAGGTTTTGAAGTTTTTGTTTTACCTGGTAAACTATAATAAGGGCATATAGCTTTCCTGAGAAAAAAGAGACTTACCCAATCTTTTGAGAATCATCTTTTGTAATCATTAATTTGATGCTCTAAAATATATGGCACGCCAACTTAATGGATGAGGGACTATTATTTACTCTAATACTATTAATTATTAAAAGGCACATATGAACATAAAATGGTCTGAATGGAATTTACGAATGATTTATACAGTCTTGCATCCCAGAAAGCTTATTTTCACCCAAGATCCTTGGACTTATACATGCGATAACAACGAATACTCATAAAGTTGAGAGTAATAACTACAAATAACTGGAATTTTGAGTAATAAAAATCAAGCTGAAAAATGTGACCTGATAAAGTGAAAATGAAAGCCACATGGATTGAAAGAAAACTGGAGAGATGGTTTGCAGAAATGTCGGTATTCAACTTAACATCCACGTCAAAGAAATTTCTGGACATTCAGCACCAACATTAGAAAGCATTTCACAATTCCTGTCAGCCTGTTGCTATCATGGCAAGTGGAGTCGTACCCTATTGCTCCCTGAATTTTGCCACAAACAACTTTTGTTGGCAATACTGAGAAAAACAAAGGAAGAAAGCTTTGATCACGTCATCAGTGTTGTATGCAAAGCAGCAGAAAGAGGTTGACGGCATATAAATACAAAAAAACAAAGGCAGGAAAACACAAACAACAAAGTTATGGAGGAGAGATAGATCCAAGAAATAAAGCTCAGACATCATTGTCTGCTGTCGAAACAAAAAAATGGGTGCCATTGAGTGGTTGAAGAGCATCCTATGTTATTAGATTTGAAGAGAGACCAACCAATATAAAAACCAGTAACATTGAGTGTAGGAAGGATATTCTCTGCGAAATCATCTGCAGAACACACTGGTTGAGAGAACAGACATAAATCGTGCTCCCTAGCTAAGCAGCACTATAGATGATACAGAAATTATCATTTTCAACCTTCAGCATAAAGCATTAACATATATAAAATTTCATAAACAATTCGACATATAACTCATTTTTTATCCCATTTTTTATTTTGCAAACAATGTGCTACAGAAAAAGGTTCTGCAGTTCTATATCTCTTACGCAAGTCCCTTCATGCATGTGATTTTAGTTTTGCATAAAATCAACTCATGTCACACAACTCACTTCAATAAATTTCATTTTACAATAAATTGTTTTACCAAATTATTCAGCGTTCCTCTTGTAGGTACATGAAGTTTTCATTAAATATAAATTACAACCATGCCTACTACCATATGCATTTTTCATCCTCGTGTTAATCATTTCCTTAAATACAAATCTTAGCAGGAATTGATCTTTCAGCATGTGAGCCTTCCATACAAATTTTGTCATCATGCTTAGAGAAAGCTCACTCTTGAACTAAGTTTTCAAATAATAGCCAGACAATTCCAAAATCATTAAAGCCACTATATTCTTTCCTTTTTAATAAGCTCAATCAATTACTTAACGGCTTCTGGTTTAAAAAATCTTGCTGAATTTCCAGGCCTCTAGTAAAGGCATATACTTTGTCTATGTTTAGTAAACATTAATTTAGCAATATTAATAGAAATATAACAACTCCAAGGTTTCAACTTTTTAAAAAATCATAGTTATACTTGTGCAATATTACATTCCTATCTAGTTGGGAAGTTTGCATATGTTTTTTACTCTTAAAAAAAAAACCCGTTTTGAACTCTATATTAAACTACTCTTTATAATATACTAGAGAAAATTGCTTGCTTACCCCTATAAAAAGCAATTAATTGCTCATATATCCTAATAAAATTCATATTTGCTTATACTTTTATGGTTGAAAATCAACTTACAAATTTAATAAAAATATATATCACCTTTTCCTCAAAATGAATAAAGAGAAAAGTATAAAGAATAGTTTTTTGAATCAAATTTTTTAATTAACTTTTGGTTAGAGGGGTATGTAAACAAACAAGAATGATCTGGCAAATATCTTTTTTATAATGGCATGTAAGAATTTTGCATTTTGCAAGGACATGCTAGCAAAAACCCATATATAATATTACATGGATTAGTTTTATGATTAATATGTATGGATGGATATTAAAATGAGGTAATGATATTTTCACAAAAATAGATTTACTGAATAGGTTTTCCGAATGACATGGATGCCAAGTTGGCATCCACGTCGTCATCCATGTAATTCTTTTTCTTTTTTCATTTTTTAAAGAACCTTAATATTCATGTATAATCTAAATGTTAAATTGTAAACTTATTGTTTAGGGTTTAGGACTTGAGATTTAGGGTTTAGGCTTTGGGTTTTTAGAATTTTAGGTATATGGTTCTCTAGTATTTGGATTTAAGATTTTAGGGTTTTAGATAAGGTTTTATAATTTTTAGAATTTTGGATTTATTTATACGGTTTGAATTTGAAGTTTATGAAAAAAATGACGTGAATGCCAAGTTGGCATCCATGTCATTTGGTTAACTATTGGGTAAACCTAGTATATAAATATAGCATCCCTCATTAGATTGACCTAATTCTTATTATGTGGATGACTATTGTATGAATTTTATTGCATCATTTTTTTTTTTTTTTGGTCAAACCAAAATATATTTATTAAAGCTCAAACTTTACAAAGAACAAAGCTACATACAAAGTAGCTCCCGCACATTGGTAATTACACACCAATCATCAATTATGAGGAAACGACACCCCAATCATATCACATCTCAATCTCCATTATATTCTCATTGGCCATTCCAACACACCTCATTCCTGTAACCAAGAACCAGCCAATGAGAAACCGCCATTTCAACATCCACTTTGTTCCCAGGAGCCAACCATGAGTAAAAAGCACTCCACAATCAACCAATAAAATGGCAAACAATCCACAACATCCCAACAACCAATCAAACACATTGCTATTGCCCAATCAATATCCAGCAGCGTTTAAAACTACCTCCCCAAACTCATGACAGATAAAACACCCCATTCAATTTCGTTTGCTTTTAGCATCCATAGTTTTTCAATTCCATCTAAATGAACCAGCAAACCACCTTTTTAACAAAGTATCACCAATAGCCTTGTCCTTTACCACCTGGCCAAGATATTTAAGCACCACTATTTCTTTAATTTGCCCAAATACATCTTCTGATCTTCTGCAGTAATGGTATGCTTCTGAAAAATCAGATAATTCCTAGCCCTCCATATTGTATAGATACTTGCAGCCAAAGCAATCCTCCTCATCCTTGCTAACAATGTCTTTCCACTAGCCCTCTTGGTAAACCAGTTAACTTCTCTAATTCAAGGGAATGGCCTTCTACCCACATGAATTGCCCATAAAACTCTAGCCTAGATACTTCTAGAAAACCCACATTCAAAAGACAAATGTCCAATGTCCTCTCTAGCAAAATTCAAGCAAACATTCATCAGTTCTAAGAATTCCCCAATCATGCAATTTAGCTCTTGTAAGAAGTCTATTCTGCATAGCCAGTCAGAAAATAAGTGCATGTTTCGGCACATTATTTGAAGACCGAACTGATCTCACCCAATTAACCTTCAACTGAGGCTTTAGTAAACACTGCATAGCACTTCCATTCATCGTTTTTTTTATCAAGTGTTTTTTTTTGTCATCCTATTAGCAATCATTAGAAGGTCGTACATTGACAAGACTTGTCAAATGCTTGTTTTATGTGGTAGACTTGCATGCTACACTTCTCTTAAAGATTGGTATAGATTTTGTTTTAAAACTTAAAACTCATTCTAATGTAAATTCTATTTATGTTTCCCTCAATCCTGATTAAATGCATACTTTTGACATATTTTGAATTTAAGCACACATTTCAAGATTGTATGAGAACATTTAAACAATTTCTTTTCAAGCATGTCCTCTTTTCTAAGTGGTGATAACATAGTCTTTTGTGTTAAACGTATTATTTATATAAAGGATACTTTGGGAATTTAATTTGTAATATTGTTATATTCCCATCCAAATTTTGTATATACCAAATATGTAAAAGTAAAATGTTTGTCAATCTTTGAACAAAACTATTCACAAACCAAACTTGGTGTTCTAACATTCTTAGAAATCATATTCCCAAAAATTAGATTCCCAGGAATCTAATTGTATAAGGACATCCTACAACCCATGAACCAAACGCCCTTTAAAAACTTGAATGGGTATTAGGAATCATGCTCACATGGCAATTCATTCCAATTTCATTTTTTTTTTATACGAATCCATGTTGAAAAATACAAGGGCATACATTATTCCCAATTTTGCTTCTAATAATTTTCTCATGAATAATATTCTTGTTTGGCAACAAGAAGAAAGACTCGACCAACACTGTGTCCATTTCTAGCTCATTTACAGTAAATGATTAACAATCTTGGTAGTCGATTAGAAGTCTCAAAGTACAATTTAACTGAAGTGGCTATTAGAAATTAACAATAGCCCACTGTTCATTTCCAAAAAAAGGAACAAATTAAATTCATAATATGGCTGAATATCTAGATTATGGATAAGACTTTATGATTTTCCTTAAAATATGGCTTTGATTAGTTTGTGACAACTTAAACTACAACACTCATGCCTTTAAGGTGAACAACAATAAAAGGGCCCTCAAGGCATATGCTCCTACAGCACTTGAGATTAATACCTGTTGGGAATGACAACTTTTAATGAGAATATTGTATTAATTGATAGTTATATGAGAGCTTGCTGATCAGGGGATTCATCACTAAAACAAAGCACGCCCCAAAATTATAATATTTGCAGATATATCTAGCAAAGAAACCACTCTCAATCTCTCCAATAAAAGTCAAGGCAAAGGTTTTTGTCACTTGATGTAAACAGCAGCAACTTGAGGTGATTCCCAAGCAAGCTTTTGACAAAGACAAATCATGCCCATTCAAATCATACATGAAGAAACCAACTTGAACCACAAGATGACACAGGATTTCCAGAAACTAACAAAAGCTTCACTTGCTCAATGCCCAGCTATAATCCTTATCTTATTCTAACAAAGAAGCTGTCACAAACTACCACAAGCTCTGATTTCATGATTATATCTAATAGTGAAGATAAACATCAAAACCAAACAAAAAGCTCAGATTTTTTCGCATCAGAAGTGAACTATCATACAAATCATCCTACAAACAAACATAATTCTCTAATTTTCTCAAACAAAAGAGATGGAAAAACCAAAGAGACTACTCACATCACCAGCTCCCGCTTCCTCATCGAAAAGAGCAACAATCTCGCCCTCACCTCCCCATTCTGAGGTCCCAAATGTTCAACCCTTGCTTTTCACTTTTATCAACGCGGTTAAATTACTTGTAAGCCCTGGTAATTTTTCAAATTTAACTATTAGTCCAATCAGTCCTTTTCGTATATATATATATATATACATAAATTGAATATCCATTAATTAACTTCTTTTATCCAATTAAAGTGTCCTTTTAAAAAAAAAATAATCAACTAAATTCCTTACCCGTTGATGTCCTTTGTGTTTAGTGTCCACTTTTATAGTAGTTTTTCTGTTCTCCGTTTTGTCTTTTAATATTATTTTTGTTTTGCTTTTATTCTGTTTTATTTTGTTTAATTTTTTAAAAAATATATATATATTTAGATACTAAAGTTGTTGTATATTTTGAAAATAAAAACACAAAAGCAAAAAACATATTGTATGGTTGTTTATTATTTTCCATAATTTAACTTTCTATATTTTTTATAATTTTTTTTATATTAGTAAACAAAATTAAGCTGTATTAGTAAACAAAGTTTTTCTATATATTTTTATAAATATAAAAATAATGAGATATCAATTTTTATAAGATCTTATTAGTAACAAAAATAAACATATGGATTTTTTTTTTTTGGAGAATACATCAACATATAATTTTTTTTAAATACATTATTTCAAACAAGATGCTCATGTATTTGCGATATATAAAGATATGATGAAAAGACTTAAAAAAATGAAAAATAGACGGAAGATTTTAATAAGAAAAATTTTAAATCCAACAACAAAGTCTCAAGTTTCTAACAATCTTTATCTCAAATTCCCTAACTATATTAAAAATATTAAAAACAAATCTCTAACAACCAATTAATTCTCAAATTAAATTTTAAGAAAAAGAGAGAGAAAAAAAATAACTAAGATAGGAGAAAAACAGAGAAAAAAATTATGAAGAAAAAAAAAACTCACCTCTTGATAAAATCAGTGGGGATGTGACAATGCAATCTGAACTATCGATGTGTATGAGAAAGAAATAGTGGTTAAAGTTTTTAATAAGTTAGATTAAACAGTAGAAAACTAATGTTTTGAGAATATTAAAAATAAATATATATATAATAAAAAAAGTGTTTCCACCTTTCTTTGAAAACGTGGTTGAAAGCATGGTTGTTGTTTCCAAAATATTTAGAAATAATACTAAGGAAATGGTTCTTTTTATTTAAAATTGATAATAAAAATAAAAATTACGTAACCATGTCAAACAACCCTCAACATCCAGTATTTTTTTTAATAAACACATTGTTTATCTCTTTTATTAAAAAAAAAAAAAAATCAACAAAATCCTAATAAAAAGCAGGGGGCATAATCTCAACCACTTGTGGCAAGTCAAAAGGTGTAGAAAATCCGTTGACCAATCATTGTACATCTTTGGCCTCATTCCAAAATTTAATTGAGTCTGCTTCAAAAGTTAATACATTAATTACCCAATAAATGAAGAAAATGGAGTATATTACTAACAAATCCTTTTCTTTGTCTTGTCTTTACTACTTTAATTAATAATCGGTGATCCTAATTTTAAAAAGGACACGTGCCAGTGAGAAAGGGAAGCACCGCAAAAGCCAACCCAAGACACTGACACGTCCGCATAAAAAGGCCATACTAGCGTCGGTGTCGGTGATCGGGTACAATTAAATCTCTGATTCCGAACAGCATACAGCGAATCCACCCAATAGTAGTTAGAAACGTCAGCATGACCAGAATCATCGTCTTCAATAAGTATTCATCTTTTAACGTTTCATTCATAGACCTCTCGTTCTCGGCTTTCGCGGCATTTTCATTGCTGCTTTTATATAGGTCTAGGGTTAGGGTTTTGGGAGCGCCGCTTGGAGGTTGGGGATGAGGTCTTGGAATCTCTCGCAGCGTGGCGGGGTTTACGTGGCTCTGCTGGTGTTGGTGCTTCCTGTGCTGTGTCCTTCCCTCTTCTCCCCGCTTGGCCACGCCTCGCCTTCCGTATTTTCGGTGAGTTGTTTTTGTTGATCTTTTTTCGCTTTGGTTGTGATTGATCGTCGTTTGTGGTTCAATTAATTAGGATATAGTTTTTGGTTTTCTTGTTGAATTAATAAAAGTTTGGTTTTTTGGTCGAAGAATTTTAAGAGCAACGTGATTTTTTGATTGGGGATTGGATGAATTAGGCGATCACACTGTCAGATGAATTCACATGCCTAATCATACATTGTGCATGAGATATTGACTATGGTTTCAAATATTTGTTGTATTTTTGGCTGTTGATGGACAGTAAACCTTTTGATGATATCAATGGAATCAGACAAATTACTGTGACAGCGTTTGCGGAAAATTTGGTCTTTCTTTTTGCATTGAATAGGATAACTTTTCTCGCAGGAATGGAATGCTCCAAAGCCAAGGCATCTGTCACTTTTGAAGGGCGCTGTACAACGCCAAATTGTGAGTATTTACTGTCAAAAGATAACATTTTGACTGTTAGGAATTGTTCGCAGTTGTGGTGATGATAACTTTTTGCATAACTTGTATCTCTTGCTAGTCGGATGAACAGAAATCTGAGCTCTGGTCCCCTTTAGCACCAAATGGATTGAAGTCATGTGTCAGCCCTGCAAATGGCCCTGGTAAAGACCTAATTCTAATGCCATTCTATACAAGTGATTGATTATCAGAGAATTGTTTCGTCTGATATCATTTGATCCCTTTTTTTGGCTAGTAGTTCCCAAAAACACGCAGGGTTACATTCAGGTATTTCTTGATGGGGGGCTCAACCAACAGAGAATGGGGGTATGCATAAAACTGTCTTTAGAGTTTACATGTCTTGTAAAAATAAGGCTTTGAACTAGTTAAACAAGCTAACTTTTTCGATGCTATGTATTTTCTTTTAGATTTGTGATGCTGTTGCAGTTGCTAAAATCTTGAATGCAACACTTGTGATCCCACATCTTGAAGTCAATCCTGTTTGGAAAGATTCAAGGTATATGTAGGACCATGTTGTTTCTGTTTTTTCTTCTGTTCGATGAATGCATTTTCCATGAATTATATTTGGATCTGCAGCTCATTTGAAGACATCTTTGATGTGGATCACTTTATTGATGTCTTGAAAGATGAAATTCCAATAGTGAGAGACTTGCCAGAGGAGTATGCTTGGAGCACCAGAGAGTATTATGCAGTAGCAATTCGAGCTACAAGAGTTAAAACCGCTCCTGTTCATGCTTCAGCCAACTGGTACCTGGAGAACGTGCTGCCTGTGTTGCAGAGGTTTGTAATTGAGTTGGAAGCTTATTTATATCTTGCGAGTTATTTGAATGCTAATCTCTGTGGCAATCAACAATTTGGAATTATCTAATCTTGCATATTCTAATTAATATAAGAGTTGTGCTGTTATATCAGTTTAAACTTTAAAAGCTTCAAGAAGTTCTATATCTGAATCCATTGTCAGCCATGGCAATGAAAGTAAAAAATTGTTCTTCTCTTCACTTGCTGATGGAGTATTATCAATTATGACACCAGTCGATTAATCTGCTTCCAGCATAGACTTTTATCATCTTCTTGCTTTCTTCATTCTTAATTGTACTAATGTGCTTTTTTTCAGTTATGGGATTGCTGCGATTGCCCCCTTCTCCCACCGTTTGGCTTTTGATAACGTACCAGAGGATATCCAAAGACTCCGTTGCAAAGTAAACTTCCAAGCATTGATCTTTGTCCCCCATATCAGGGAGCTTGGCGAGGCCCTTATTAAACGCTTGAGATATCCGGTCCAACCACAGTCAGGTGCAGATGATGAATACATTCAGACGACAGTGAACAAAAACATCAACAGAGGTCCAGGAAAGTTTGTAGCATTGCACCTTCGGTTTGATAAGGTATCCAAATTATGTGATGCTTTTCATATGAAGTTTGATGCCAAAATATCTGTTTGTTCCATAATGATATTGCATGAACTTGCAGGACATGGCTGCCCACTCTGCCTGTGATTTTGGTGGTGGGAAAGCCGAAAGGCTG
This sequence comes from Dioscorea cayenensis subsp. rotundata, assembly GCF_009730915.1. Lineage (NCBI taxonomy): Eukaryota > Viridiplantae > Streptophyta > Magnoliopsida > Dioscoreales > Dioscoreaceae > Dioscorea > Dioscorea cayenensis. The sequence goes on from NC_052475.1 coordinate 31,010,821, forward strand.
GCCTTGGCAAAGTACAGGCAGATTATTTGGCAGGGAAGGGTCTTAAACTCACAATTCACTGATGAGGAGCTGCGTAGCCAGGGTCGGTGCCCTTTGACTCCAGAAGAAATTGGATTGTTGCTGGCATCTTTAGGGTTTGACAGTCAAACCCGCCTTTACCTTGCCTCTCATAAGGTTCCAAATATAATCCTTGAAAGAACTTTTCTTTTTCCTTTAAATTATCAAAGTCTGGGCATGACATGGAGGATCCTCTTGAATAGGTTTATGGTGGAGAGGCGAGGATCTCTAGTTTACGCAAACTTTTCCCTTTGATGGAGGACAAGAAAAGCCTTGCTTCTGAGGAGGAGCTCAGAAAGGTTGAAGGAAAGGCTTCTCTTTTAGCTGCCGTTGATTACTACGTTAGCATGCAAAGTGACGTATTCATTTCTGCATCGCCTGGCAATATGCACAATGCTATGGTAATCTTGTAAGAACTATTTCAATATACAGATTGTCAAGAAAACCCCTTTGGTTGAGTCCAAGTCTTACCTTAACAAGGATCTCATTGGTTTTAGGTTGGTCACCGGACGTATGAGAACTTGAAGACAATCAGGCCGAATATGGCTCTGCTGGGCCAGCTATTTTTGAATAAGAGCATGGATTGGTATGACTTCCAACAGGCTGTACAGGACGGACACCAGAATAGACAAGGGCAAATTCGATTGAGGAAAACTAAACAATCCATCTACACATACCCAGCTCCTGATTGCATGTGTTCACGCTAATAGCTGCTCTTCTTCCCACTTCAGCACTGCAACATTCTCCGGTATTGCTAGTCTCTTGCAATGCTATCGAAGGAAAGAAGGAAAGACCACCGGACCGGGTTCGTTATCAGATCATTATCCCATGTGCATGGAATGGGACTCAAAAAACAAAATGTGTCCTTATTATGTGTTTGCTGGACTACTCGTGTAAAATATATTCCGAGTATTCATCCATCAAGCAGGTTTGTATTCTGTGAGAGAGAGCAATATTTGTACCGTGAAAAGCTATTATGCTCGCTGGAGTTGATGACTCGGGAGTCTGGATAATTAAGGTTTAATAAATTGAATCTATTTACACTCGAGTACATGTACATCTAGCCATAATGTTTGCCTGAATATAAAAGCATTTTGATTAACCAAAGCCACTCAGTACTCATTAATGATTAAACTAATTAAACTAATGACTGACATAGAGGACATAAGATAAGCAGCTTGAAAAAACAACACAAAACCTTCTAAAATTAGCTAACTTTCACAATCTGGGCAACAAAATATAGTGCAGTAGTATCAACACAGCTACTGTAAAACCTTGTTTGCAGTATTACTTAAGCCACATGGAGAAAAAAAAGGGCACACAAGATGTAAAAAACATATATAACGCTGGATGCAAAAGGTAGCCGTTAGAGCAACTAACTGTAGTACACAGGTGGCTGACCAGCTGACGGAGATCCTACTCCCGGCCGTGCACCATACTGAGGCATCTGCTGAAGAGCTGAAGGTGCAGCCATTGGATCTCTCGTGTATTGCGGACCAGAAGACGGCGGCAAATATGGCTGAGCGCCCATGTTACTAGGAGCGGCAGCAAAGGTGTGTCCATTAGCCTGCATGGTTGCATCCCAAGCCTGCATTTCACCAGTAGGAGCAACTGCTGCACCACCAGAGTACATAGGTCCAGAATGTGGGCTGACCTGCCAACCAGTGGCAGAGGTTGGCAAGCCAGAAGCTTGTGGCACCCCAAATGAACCTGCTTCAGGAATTGTATAGTCTCGGCTTCTATCACTGTATGCCTGAATACAGAATAAATAAACAAGTACATCAGACAAATTGACCATATATGATGTGAGATGCACTGAGAATATGCTCTGAGCTTATTAATTAGCAGACTTTTAGTTCTGAGGCGTATAACAGACTTCTTTGAAAGCCACTATAAGTTAATTTACACTTCATAGTTTGCTCTTACTTCTTGGTACCCCAAAATTTATTTATACCTTTACATTGAGATCAGTATGACGAGAGTATGACAGATGAAGCTTACAATAGCCACCATCATAGATGCAGTGTCCTTCTAAAGATTCTTTTGCAACTGCAGCTGTTGTGATATCTGACATGAAAAGGCAAGAGAATGATTAAATTCAATTTTTTTTTAACTGGCTAATGCGGTAAGTAATCCATAGGTTATGAAACTATATGAGACAAAAAGGGAAGAGATAAATTTACTTGGAAAAGCTATGACTACCAGAATACATGAATGTATTGAAGTTTGAATAGAATGAACAAAATGGATATCTCATGGGCAATGCTTCAAAGTTTATGTATAACTTGGCTAGATTTTGTGATGTTTTGTTTGATGACCACTTTGATCAAGCCAGAAGAAAATGTTTCAAGTTTAAACATAAATTGAATTTACATATGAGCTGCAATTTCAACACAGAGGACTTAAATATATATATATATATAAGTCTACAGTATCTTCAGACAGAATGGAAATATAAAGGGAAATGTAAAAGAATACAAAAAAATTTGATTCACCATAGTGCATACCAGGATACTGAATCAGAGCCTGTGTTCCACCATTCTTTTCAAATATTGCAATCTTCTGGACATAACCGAATGCTGAGAATACCTGGATTAAAATTACAACCATTAGCTGCTGAAACTTAATAATGATGGATTGCTAGTCAAGATAAAGAGAGAAATGTCTCACTGTATGAAGGACATCTACTGTCACCGCATATTGCATGTTCTCAATAGAAGCAAGAAGCACATTACTCTCAGGCTCTTTTTTCTTCCCATCGACACCTACAGTTGGCTGAAAAAGCCAACACACATATCAGGCAATTAATAATTGAATATAAACATATCATGAATGTTTTGATGTACAAAATGCAACCTGCAAAGTTCCCTCAATTGCAGATGAGTTGACAGGAAGATAAGGATTTGTATAATCCCTGCAACATCAATAAAAAATCATTAAAAATCTATTACAAATTAATTTACTACCTTCACAATAAATGACTTGTAGAAATATAATGTATTCCAAAGAAACAGAAGCAACATGTCTGAGCATTAGATAATGTGACATCAAATCATCAGCTTCTCTGGAGAACAAACATCATATACAACCAACTAACAACAAGACGAACAAAAGAAATTCACAAAGAGACAGTTCAGTTCTCCACAGTTTTTATTAACAAGATTAAAAGTTTATACAACATGCAAAAGCTAAGCAGCCAGGCCAATTGGGAAATAACAAATAAGGCACACAGAATTGCATTTATACAAAAGTTCACCTTCAAGACCCTGAATTAAAAGACCAAACTTTGACAGGGCACCCAAATGTAAGCATAACTCAAAGACTGAAGAAGAGAACTGCCAATTAGCTTTATAAACAAAATCCATATCCATCAAACAGGGCACTATGTTTGAATGAAGCAGATCAGTTTAAAGTGAGTTTGTGCAACCTACTTCGTCATTCAGTTACTCTATGAGACCAACTCATCTGATAGGAAATGACTAAAAATCCAAATTCACATTCACTGCAAGTCTTTTTTTCCTTTAAATCTCCAAAACATTCTCATCATCGGGATCACCAAACGCATGACTAAGAATCTCAAACAATTTATCTTAGTATCATAGCTCGCTCAAAACTTCAAGAGTACAAATTTTAAATCTTACCAATCCAAATCAACTTTGTTTTCATCAAGATAACATTCAGAGGCTTTTAAATTTGTCATTATCTTGATGAAACCAACTCTAAACTTAACAAATAAAATGAAATTATACACAACATGTGTAATCACAAAAATATAGTTAATTTTAACCACTAGATGTTTGTCTGCAATCCCAATTAATAAAGCCTTCACAAACAGCAGTAATTAGCACATCCAGTATCTATCCAGGCCATATATTCCAAAAGCAAAAGCAAAAGCACAGAACACCAACTTACCAAAAAAGGTTCCATCTGGTAACATAAATTTTATGTTCAATCATATAGAATCGCAAGTGGACCATATTCAAGCTAAACAAAGCCCGCTTAGACTTCATGGGGAAGGAATGAGCCAGAAAAAAAAAACTAAAAAAAAAAAAGAGAGAGAAAGGGAGAGGAAAGGTCACCATCCAACCGAAACAAGGCAGAACGGAGTTGAGAATTCATGGGTATACATGCAAAAAGCATAACATATGCTCAGAGGACTTGCTTTTCCTTGACATTCTGGTATCAAAATAATTTATAGTGATGCCTATATAATCTGATAAATTAAAATATATGGACATATCAAATGCATGATTATGAGATGAGGGAAATTACAAATTGTAAAGGACATCTGTAATCCTGGCAGCTGAGCTTCTCTAATCCCTATATAAGAAAGGACAATTAATTAGCTTACTACATGATTACTTAATGATGAAGAATTTTAAATGGTCATGCATCTTATGCAAATTATTGCACAATGAAAATCCTCTGATAATTACCCCACAATTGCAAATATTGAATATTGCCAACATACCTACTACGATGTGACTGGAACTTGATATTCAAATCTTTATGGGCAGAAAATGAGATCCGCAAGTGGCATGAGCTGATATGTGCTGGAAGCAAGTAACTGCATTACCAGGAACCATTAGCACCAATTACAGGAACAAGAAAAAAAGTAGATGAAGGCTAATATTTCTACAACCAATAAGAGAAAAGGAAACCTTGGAATACTTCTCCCATCCAAAGCATTTCTTGCATTTAGTGCAGTATCCGCATCAGAGTACTGAATTAATGCCTGTAAGGATTGCATATTCACAAACATAAAAATATAAATCAATCTAAACTCTAAGTTGGGTCATAAAGAAAATTTTCTATAAATATGCATGTCCCTTACCTGAAACCCGGCAGCTTTTTCAAAGGTAGCAATTTTGTGAACAAAACCAAAAGCAGAGAACACCTGAAACAATTTAAAGAGAAAAAAATACATTTATATCACACCAAAAAGCATAGAAAGTACTAACAAGCAGACAAATAAATAAAAGATCATATTAGAAAAAAGTAACCTCCCTGCAGAAAATAAGACCCAAACCAGATTCAAAGTACAAAATTCAACGGAAAAAAAAAACTCATATTATGCCCATTATGTCCCATGGAAACAGCTCAGCTGCTGAATTAAAGGTAATATATAAGCTTGAAGATATTATGATACGATCATGGACAACAAGCAACTGCCCATAGAAAATTTAATTACACTACATGAAGAGATTTAGAAAGGGAGAGAGGCTCACCAGATGAATAACATCTATGCTGACATCACCTGCCTCAACACCCTCAATAGTAACAAGCAACACGTTCCCAACAACATCTCCAGAGCTCTTATTGTTGACTATCTCTTGTCTGTTAGAGTATTGAATATAAACGGTCTTGCCCCGAACTTGTGCAGGCTCAGATGAAGAAGCATAATATGAAACCATCGAAATTGCCTGATTAAGGTCAGCCTGCACATAAACAACAATATATATATATATATATATAAATTCTTAACCGTCCATAAACTTCACAGCCATTAGAATGCAAAAGGCATAGGATAAGAGACAGAAGAAAATGTGAAAGCAATATGAATAAACTCCAACAACAGAAATAGATGCCAGCAAAGAGAAAAAGGATAGTTCTCATATCCATAACAACAGGCACCAAAAAATTGATGAATTTCATTAACAATTATACAAAAACAAATCCAGTGAAATATACAGTGATAAGCACAACTTAAAGAGCCAAATGAACAACTTCTAAACTTCATCTGAATAATCCAGCCTCTCGTGATGCTCAAGGACTAATCTAACAAATTATGATGCGATTAAACGATTAATTTCCCTTTCGCAATAATTTTTTTTTTAAATAACTTTTTCCCAGCATTTCAATCAGGATTAAACCTAAATTTCAGGAATAAAAAAAAAACTCACAAATTCGACGAAAGCCTGGTTGCGATTGGCACCAACGTTGCACATGGTATTAACGATGCGGCCAAAGGGCTTGCAAAGCTCAACAAGCTCCTCCTCAGCGCACTCCCATGGCAGGTTTCGAAGGTGCAGCACCTTCGACGGAGTCTGGGTGTACCTAAACTGAGGCTGGCTCGACATCTCCAATAGAACAGATCTAGGGTTAGTCTCTTGGGGAAATTTTGGAGATCAAAGATGGATTGGAGGGCTAGGGTTGGCAAAAGATGAGATTTTGATCGCGGTTTTGCTCTTGTTCGGGAAGAAGAGATGAGAACCCGACGGATGTACAGCAACTGCAGCAGCAGCAGCGGCACATCGCCCGTTCTTTCTTATAAAGAAAACACGAGAGATATCCACGGTGTGATCGTTCCTAATCCTGTTAAGATTCGTGCCATTCACTAAACAACATCTATACCGTTCATCTTGTAATCCAATGCGTATCCCAATGAAGATTGAGATGGATCATTAATTTTGAAATACATTCTATCATTGGGCTGTAATTGATGATTTTTTTTTTTTAAAGAAAACAGAATGACCCACCCAAGGAAAGTAAGGAATATGTATAAATGTGAACTTCAAACTCAACAAACACCTTAATAAAATTATAATTATAATAATTATTAATATTTAAAATTTTAAATTATATATATTATTAAATAATTATAATTCATATATTTACTATTTTAAAATAAATTAAATACAAATAATATAATTATTATATTAAATAAATTTGATGTTGTGTAATAATAACAAATAAAAACATGGAACTTCAAATATATTTTTTAAAAATTTTATATTTACATGTATTTTTATTGAATTTATCAATACATAATAATCAATTTGAAAGTTATGTCGATTGGTGAGTTTTCTCTATTTGCTTGATCTTTTCTGAGTTTATGTTTCATCTTTCATTATAGCGATTTATTCTTTTTTTTTTCATGTTTGTTTTGTATCTAATTTAATTTATTTAATTTTTTGTGTGATTATTTGTTGTGCAATATTTAATATTTGTTGAATAATTGTTGGATATTTGTTAAATATTTGTTTGATTATTTTTTTTTTTATGGAAATTATTGTTAAAAACTATTAGATATTTGTTGTGATTAATCATTTTGAAAATTTTGACTAGTTCTTAGATTATTTGTTGAATAATTGTTAAATTTAATAATTGAATTAGATTGTGAATTTGTGTTAAATTATTTTTAAATTGTATTATATGTTAATTTAGTGATTAAAAATTAGTTGAGTTAATCATTAATCATGTAGATATGATAGATTTTTGATACCTAAATTATAATTTTTATATAGATGTATATTTTATATTTTTGAAATGTTGATTTTTATAATATCAAGTTTGGCTTAATATAATTGTTTAATGTTTATATATTTTTTAAATTTTAAATTCAATAGCCTTTTAATTTTGCTTCTAGTTCCAGCACCTATACCCTTTGAGGTTCAATCTCAAGACCTCTTCCCACTCTCTCTCTCTCTCTCTATATATATTATTCTTTTTCTTCAAAAATGAAAAATAAATGCATCATAAGAAAAAGGGTATATCAACCACTAGTTTTGCCCTATATATATAGGACGTTCATAAAGGATATTTTGCCATATATATAAAGCATTTTAAATTAATGATTTTTTTTTTACCATAACAAACAATGGCAATTGACCATAACTTCATAAAAGCCATGAGTAACTTTAATCTAAAAATAATAATTATTATGTGATTTGATTATTTATTTATATAGCTTTGTACCTTTATTGCAATATGCACACTTAATTTGTAAGATTTTACTAAATAAAAAACCACTTTTATAATTTATGCATTTTTATTAAATCTACATAAATTACATTTATGATTTCAATCTTTATATATGTTACAGCAAAAATGGGCAAATTATACACTATAATAAATTTGAAAAATAAATGGTTTAATTTCAGAGATTGTGTATTTTAATATACCATCCCAAATGTTTTCAATGCTCACTCTCTGTAATAAGATTTACAAAGATAAAAAAAAATATTAATATAATCTCACCAGATATATCTCAGTCCAAATATATACACCATCACATCATATACTAATTCAACACAAATAATAATCATAAACAACTCAAATTTACATTGAAAAAAAGGGGATGTTATTTGAAGGCTATTCCATAAACATGAGGACTAATGAGGGAAACATTAGACAGGAATGTCATATTAAGGATCAAGTTAGAGAAGCCAGCTTCAGAAATCTGTTTCCCAGTTTCCCTGGTGAGATGACAACCATCAGAAAGTAACTGCTGCAGAGGATCAAGAGCAGTCTGTGCCAACCGAAGAAGTGTGCCATCTGAAGATTGGAAACACATAATCAAGAATAGAACAGAGTCTTCATCTCGGTTTCAAACAAAAAATACGAAAAATGGGCCGAGAATTACCGGGAGCTGCAACATGCTCAATGAATAAGTACAAACCACCTGGCTTTAACACCCTTTTCACTTCTGCATGGATAGGATAGACATTGTATTAAGTGTATGAGTGTTATTAAGTTTGTTAGCTTATACATATTGGAATAGATAAAGGGATCATCTAATTGTTTGTAGTGACTTTTTGCATGTAGTTTGTGATGGAGAACCATTCTGGATCTATGCCACAAACCAGGAAATGTGAATTTAAAATAGATGGTGGCAGGAAGCCACGCATTCAAATGAATATAAAAAAACAAGAGCATAAAGCATTTTGGTTTATAATTTAATTCTTCTTTAGTGTGAGATGTTTGAATTAGGCAAGGATAGAGATTGAGGTGTCAAGAAACTAAAAATTTGGCTGACTTTAATCTTATAAACAAGGAAGTAAGTAGAAAGGAAGGATGAAACTCCTAAGGTTACCTCTGAGTGACTGATATACATCTTCAACGGAACATAATACGATAGTCCCAATAACGGCATCCATAGAATTGTCTGCTGCTGGTAAAGCCTCTCCAACCTGGAAAGAGATAAAAAAGACTTGAACAACCATCCGAAAGAAAACACAAGCAAGTTATTGTGATGAGCTTGGAATGTCAGCATAGCAGAGGGTGAATGAAAACTATATATTGAACTTCTTGATTTTAGATATAAGTAACTAAACTCTATATGAGTAAAGAGAAAGCAACTTATACCAAAGTGATGTATAATTTACCAGACATATGTTGGCCAGATGCAGTTTCCTTACAATAGCACTTGTGTAGCTTTGATTTCCATAACCGATGTAAAATTTTAAGTTAATAATCGCAAGACGGGTAAAAGACAATACTATACTACAGTGTTAAATAGCATGATTTAGGAAGCAAACAGTGAGTAACATCAAAGAATATGCAACATATCATCACATTTGTCAAGCAATAATTTAAGACAAAATCACTCTGATATATAATCATTTCTGCAAACCAGAATGATTATATTAAGATAAGAATCAGCAATATGTTGCATATTGCTGGTATGCAACATATCATCACATTTGTCAAGCAATTATTCAAGACAAAATCACTCTGATATAAAACCATTTCTGCAAACCAGAATGACTATCATTAAAATAAGAATCAGCAGTTGGAATTACAAAGGAATTACATGAAGTTAAGACTAAAATGAGGTGATGCTAGCCAGTTGGCAAAATTATTTTGCTCTTGCTCAAATCAGATAGTTAACAAGTTTTTTCTTCAATATCAATTTTGGTTGGTCAGTAATTATTTTAAATCTATGTCTGAGCATGGAACATACCCCTTGGATAAAACTAAAACCGGCAGGTGATAATCCCGCGGCTGCGGCCGCTTTCCGAGCATATTTCTCCATCTTTTTATTAGGGTCAACGCCGATAACATTAAGATCTTTATCAGCTCTAGCATAGTATTTGAAATTGGGCCCTGTACCAACACCAAGCTCCAGCACATGCTTACTATTTTCAATTAAATGAGGGAAGAGCTTTGCTTTGTAGCCTGAAATCTTCCATAAATAAAGAAATAGCAATCAACGCATTGAAAGCAAAAACAAGAAGAAGAGAGTTGCCAAGTTTACTTGACAACACTCCATATAAAAACACACAGGAATCATATGAATCATTTGATAAAACTCAGATTCATTGGAAAGGGCTTTGTTTGAAGTTAAACCAGCCAAGGGAAACAAAAATTTCGTCATTTTTCTTTCTTTAAAAGAATGAAAAAAGTAGAACATAGGAACAAGATGCACTAGTTCACTACTACCTCCAAGCCACAACAAATGGAAATCAAAATCCATGTCTTGAAGAAAGAGTTTAAGGTTATGCATAACACCAGATAAGGAGTTCAATAAATTAGGAAACAAGCAGAGCCAAAAGAAGTAAACTTTGCTTCAGATTTTGGCTTAAAGCATTAAAATATGAACCCAAAATGATTTTTTTTTTTTTTTCTGATAAGAAAATATATAGCAATGCATGAATGAACTAGAGACGAAAACTCAAAACAAGAGAGAATATTTAGGACAGACCTGAGCTTCGTAAGACCTCATGTCTTGGTCCATAGCCCTGGCAAAGAATTCTTCATACCAATCAGGTCTCCGTGCATGTATCTTCTCAATCACATCCTGAAATAGCTATTCAATTAATTAAACACCAATATAAAAATAAAAAAATAAAACCAAAAAAACAAAAACAAAAAAAGAAAGAAGCTCAGACTGTTGGAGTGGACGGGAAAGAGATGAGCGAGGAGGAAGCAGCCAAGAGATGCCTCCTCCCGCAGGAGCAGCATTTAAGCGGCTCAGAACGTAACAGAGTAGCGGTAATTGGCGAGACATGGTACATGACCGAGGCGTGCATGGGCTGCTAGCGCTGTCAGGCCGTCCTCCCCGAGAAATACCAAGTCATGTTGCTGTTGCTGTTGCTGTTGCTGTTGCCTGCGGTGCCATTGCCATTGATAAATTGATAAGGGACAAGTCACTGCTCCCTGTCCCTGTTTATCAGCTTTGTTATTTGCACACTAGTCCTTAAATTTCATAGGTTTATACATTGCCCCACCTGAAGCTACTTGTAAAATATTTAAAAACCTAACTCGAGTAATCATAGATGTATCAGATGGATAAATATTTTGAGTGGGTTGTATGTTATGATAGTGTCATTTTTTTTTTTTTAATTTTGAGTATAGAACTTAAATTTGTGTTCACAGGAAGAATATTAATGAGATTATAAGGAGAATTTGATGATATATACTTCGAATTTTCTATGTCAACAATAGTTAACCACATCATTTGAATATGTAAACATGACACCTCATCAAAGAGATGGCTTAAAAGGGTTAACGTGTCATATGATATGTTAATAAGAGTAACCACGTGGCTCTTTTTAATGATATGTCATGTCCGTGTATGTAGATGTCATGGTAAACTGGTGTAGACTTGGCAAATATAGCATACATGTCATCAGATTCTCTTCGGATTCTTTTGGTATCCTCCCCTAGTGAACACAAATTAAAGTTGAATGACCAAAATGATATAAATTAAAGTTTTGATATTCAAAATGAAAAATGTCCATAGTACGACATGTCACGACCGACCCGCGGGCTTAGGAGACATGACAATCACCACAACAACCTAAGGAGGGATACCTTACCACTCAACCCTCGAGTCACCGAAAGACTGACCAACAAATCTGGAATCAACAATCTTAAACAACAAACATAAAAATAGGGAAATTTAAAGGCATGCAAGAGAAGCATCAACAACATGACCTGATAGAAGGGTTCAAGAATTATATTGATCACAAGTACAATGAAATTTCCAAGAAATTAAACAAACATACAAACCATACAAAAAGATTCTCTACATACTAGTGGATCCAAGACTTAATAACATGTGCATGACCAAAATAAACATATATGAACTGAGATGACAAAAATACAGAAGATAGAACAATACTAAATGCCCAGCACATTGACACACAGCCGCACCTACTACTTGTAACAGATTAGGAGGAAGAAAGAGGGTTGAGCAACTAAAGTTATTCAGTGAGGGGAGGTTAGCACAACTCTACCAGAAATATACCAAAATACAATAAACATAAATCTTTCAAATGATATTTTACTAATAAAATAACTAGCTTAGAGCATGAATACTTAATATAGCAAACTTTAATATAGTAATATAAAAAAATAGAATCAAGTAGGCAATCTACCTCAACTAGGGTTTTACCACTTCAAAACCACAAAATACTGAATATAGGTTTCCAAATTAGGAAAACAAGCTAATCATGAATCCAATCATTCACCATGAAACATATAAATTAAAATAGTTTCAAATACAAGTGTAACAACTTAATAACATGGTTTTCGAATAAGTAATCATAATACTCGTACCAAATCGAATTTATGGGAGACAACTCTTCTAAGAGTGACAGTTGGGTTTCACCCCCTCACGACAAAATTTAAAATGACAAACAAAGAAAAATACAATAAGATAAATCTCAACTCAAAAGCAAGGAAACAATAATTCAAAAGAATACACAACTCCCAACACAGACATCCAGCATGAAATGGTCTAAAAACCTCTCCAAACTTTCGCCAAGGCTAGGTTTAGAGCCGTCAAGGTACTCATGTCTTTAACGTTGACCCATTATTCACCGTATGGTACCCCCGGCTTCCCGATGACATCCAATCGGGGATCTACACTCCCACCTGAATTGGACCAGTGAAAGATCAGCCGGTCTACTGTGCCACCTCTACATGGCTGGCCGTAGAGACTGCCTACTGTAGTAGGATCCACCATACAAACTAAATAATACAAGTATACTTCACATGGAGTCCAATACCCAGCACAAAACTTAATAATCACTAATCATTGTCATTTCCACAAGGAAATGATGAACATACAAGCATGTCCAAAGTTTTTAACACAAATCAATTCACAACTTACAAATCAAGTATCAATCCGAAAATCAATTCCTTTGAACAATATTACTTTACAAACATGAAGCATCAATAAATAATCTCATTTCAAGACAATAAACATCTCGATTCAAATATAAAAGCCAACAAGACCTTATTCAAGCAATATAATATATATATATATAGGTAATTCCCTAGTAAAATTATGTATAATTAATCTCACTCACAACAACTTTGATGATTTAACTTCGTCAAACACTAATCCTCTGCTAGCTCCTTGCCTCGAGTCAAAGCTTTACCTTCTTGCCAAAGCACAACAAACACCAACAAGATTTAGCTAAAATAAATCAAACAACAAAATCCTAAGTTTTGCTATCAAACAATCCCAAAACGATCATAGGGTTGGCTCAAAACTAGTTTTTCATGTTATCAATGAATTCCTAATGTCTCGGGCTTCAATGTAGACCAAACAAACCAACTAAAATACTCAAATGATAATAAAAGAAAAAAAATGTAAGTGTTATGAATACCATGGAAATAGTGAATGCCTACTTTAGCAAAAGACAATAGTCAATGCTATTGTAATTAACAAATGACATTAATGTAGCAACTGCTACATTCACTATAGCAACCGACATACTATACAAACAGTCCATGTGTTTACTGTAGTAGACGATATCACTATTTAGTATTCCACATACCAATATATTTTAGATCATTGAATCGAATTTATCCTAACCGTCCATTTATTTCTTTAATTCCTATAAATACCTCCCTCATTTCTTATAAATGAGATTTAAAAAAGCGAGAGAGAAAAAGAAGGAATAAAAAGAGATGAAGTGTAATCAAGGTGTTTAGTATATTTTCTTTTTTCCTTTATATTTTATTTATACTTGCAATATATAAATGGAAATAAATTCAAGAAAAATAACTATGTTGAAAATTGAATATATTAGTGCCAATTCAATTTGTCAATGTCTTTTTATCATAATAAAACTTAAAATATGTTTAAATAGACACTATATTGATTACAAATTAACAAATTAGATTATCCTATATTCAGTTTAGACCATAGTTTGACTTTTTTGTGCGGTAGAACCCTAGGATTAGTGGTGGGATGCAGGATGGGGCTAATGGATATGATCCATTTACTACCATCATAGATTTTAAAAAAAAAACATAATTTGAAAAATCACGAGTTAAACTGCAAATTGTACTATTTTGGTCATGCATACACACCTATAATTTCTTAATCTACTAGTACAGGATCTCTAGTATAGAGTGTTTGTTTCAAGGAAAAATTTGAGATCAAATATGAAAGACCGCATAATATGAGAACACATGTGTTTATTGAGTGGACGTCTGTGCACGCCTCTGACATGCACTTATGGCATTTCTTTTAAAAAAAAAAAAAAATCACGAGTGTGATTCATGCTCTTGTTTTCTTTTCCCTCTATTTACTAACGGCAAATACAACACACAACAAGAAAACGCTCACTCATAACACAATATATTTAGATGGCAGGAGAAAATTTTTGCATTCTCTTTACACAATATATCCATTTTGTTACTACATGTACAACTCATCTGGTTCCTGAAAAGATCGCCAGAGGTCTCTACGACACTCACAAAGTCAAACAATCAAGACAACCAACCAATTAAACAATTCAATCAACCCATAATAAATCACAAACAGCACACACCAATTTATACGTGGAAAACCCTTCGATGTGAAGGATAAAAAACCACGGGACCGTTCAAGGAGTCCACCCTTTACTTCTCTTATTGATAAATTGAGGGCAAAAGAACCCCAAATCAGTCAACAAAGGATTCACAACCCACCAACAAACTCCAAGAACAATAAGAGACGAATATAGAGCAAAAAAAGTGTAGAAAGCACCCAAAAAACTGCTGGTCTGTTAAAGCTGCGTTTCTGACCAAACAGGAGCACCTGAGGACGATTCGACCGTTCAAAATGAAGCCCTTCTTGTCAGGAACAAGCTGGCCAAATTTGAGCAAAATCGGACCACGGGAGCACCTCCGATCGTAGAGTTGATCAAAACTGCGTACATAAAACCGAGAATAACAAACCCCTCTTAAGCTCTCTCTTTTATTCTTTGATTGACGTCCGCCTTTCTGATGTTGTACAGCCAAAACCAAAGAATACCATCCCCCAAAAAAAATTCTCTTGGAAACCCTAATATTAATGCCAAATGGACCCAAAAAATAAGACATAACAAGTCTAATATAAAGACCCAACATAAACAACAAAAGCAATATAAAATATTACAAATATGGGCTGGACCCATAACAGTTCCCATCGCATCTTATAATAATCCTCCATATTATCATAGTGAAACATTGATGCAGAAAAATCATCCTCATAATACTCCTCTGTTTCACTGCCTTACTTTTAACTTTATTCAGTGCCTGTGCTTCTCCATTAATTTTAAGATTTCTTCTTTTTAATTGTTAAACACAATGAGAAACATTAAATTAAAAGTCAAGAAGATTGAGGAAAGAGAGGTCTGATGCCTGAAAAGGTTACGGGAAAAGAGGATGAGAATTCAGAGCTCTGTAGCATTACACAGCTCATGTCACACCCACACCAACTCACATTCATCACCCACTCATCTCTCTCTCTTTCCAGCACAGACACATGGACACATCTAAAAAACAGTATCTCCAGCTCTGCTTCATAAGCTGTGGGCTATATCTATATATACATTTATATCTTTGGTTTCAGAATGCAGTAAATCTTTCTGCAGGCTTTTGTATCTGCTTTTCTGGGATGTTTGTTCCCTCTCAATCCTGTATCTTATTTTCACCAAAGTTCACACACTAGCAATGCCAAGTTACAATGATTAATTACAGAGTATTGGACAATAATTCAACTGCTTAGGAGGTACAAAAGTACTAGAGTAGTGTATGGCACAAAGATGACCTACAAACCTAGGTGATGGCTGATGGGAACTCATCCTGAAGCTCTTGGTTTCCCAACTCCTGCAAAGTCACATCCAAGTTCACCAAAACCATCATACAGATTCCATAACTCTCTTTTCCCCACTGGTCAACAAGTAAAACCCATCTTTATAAGCTCTCTTATTAACTTCTCCTCTCCAACACCACCTTCCCATTAGCCCATTCTCTGTCACAGGAGTCTCCACAGTCCAATAGGGAACTCCTCCATCCTTTCCTTTCCTTGTCTTTCTTTTCTCTTTAGAGCAATGCAATCATGGACAGATGCACTCATTCCATGCAAAAAAGGTTGTGGGATTCTTCTTCATTCCATGCAATTGGCTGGATGCTCTGCTTCTCATGTGCTACAGTATATACACTTGCCATTTTTACTCATCTAAGGTCTTGCATGTGGAAATGAGGTTTATATTGTGCAGCCAAGGATGACTTGCCGGTCATGTTTCTCTACTGCTTTAACATCATGCATGCAGTGATTAAATGTTACGTAATACGTAGCTTTGTGAGAGTGCATGCATGGTTTATTATTAGATTCATACCTATCCGGCAAGTCGTTTTTGGCTATGCAATTACCTCCTTTTCTCATGCTAGACCTGTGATGATGATATACATAGCTAAAGAATATATGCATGCAAACATGTTGGATATTTGAGGTTATGTGTTTTTGGTTTTCATATAATTTTTTTTTCCAAGCTAATTAAATTAATTAAACTCTTCCTCATAGCTAGATTAACATGCATCATCTCTATCTTGCTTACCGACGCTAAGCAAGGACTGATTTCTACCACTGTCCTTGTGTGATTGATGTTTCTCTAACGTGCGTAGAGGTTAATGAAGCAAGGGTGCCAAGTGTTGGGACATCTTGCCACATGTTTTTTCTTCATTGCACTATTTAACGTCCATTATAGCTTCAGTACTGCTCACCATATGCATTAATTCATTCATTGATGAGTGAATGTTGAATGAATCTTTATCATTTTTTTTTTCTCTTCTTCTGGTGTTAATGTGAATCTGATAAATTAACCATCAGATCTGTTCAAATGAGAGGCTTATAAATATTGCAAAATAGTTATTATCTTTTCTTCACCACCACATTGAAGTACATCATGAGTTACTCAACTTAATTACTCCCCAATCTTTTTTATGGAATGAGTTTTCACTTCACTACCAAAGCCAAATCCATAAACTCACAGGATGGAATCGAGTGGCTTACATTACATGTGTCACGGAGTATACGTACGGCAAGTGTTTTCACAACTTATTTATTTATGTTTCAATTTCTCCGGAACTTATGGTCCAAATGTGTGTACGAGGACCTAGTGCAGTGTTGTGTAGCAGTTCTAGCTCAAAATGTTATAGATTTATTGTCTATAAAAGAAGTCATAAATGAAATATAAAGAAGATGGATTCCCTGCCTTTTTGTGTAAAGTTCTCTGTCCCATTATAAATGTTTCATTAACCGTTTTATAAGAAGAATAGTTAAATTAATATTTTCATAAATATTTAGTTTATACATTTATTTTACTAATTTCTCACTCTATTCATTCTATTTATGTATTATAATAGTAATAAAATACAATGTATTTAAATAAATTGATAAAATTTAATTTTAAAAATTAATATTTAAATTTTTAGAAATGGACGCTTTACATTGAAACGAAGAGAGTATTTTTGAACCACGATTGAACGAATTTTGAAACTATATATATATATATATATATATATATATGAATGAGAACCCATCATCTAGGGATGTCCCTAGATTTTAAATCTAGGGATGTCCATAGTAGTCATCGGATGAAAATCTGACGGTTCTTATTATTATAAACAGTAGAAATTGCGTTCTACAGTGTTGAGCAGTGATCATGAACAGTAAAAAAGTGTACAGTGTTTATATAATCAATCAATTATCGGATGATGATCCAACGGTTTAGATTTAAAACGTCCATAGATTTCAAATCTAGGGATTTACTTAGATGATGTTTTATATATATATATATATATATATATATATTTGGTGTATATACAAAATATCCAATTTTTTTAATTAGGATATACATGATTTAATTAAAAAAAATTAAAATTCATAGAATTTTTTAAATCTAATAAATATAGGTATTAATTCTAAAGATGCAGACCAAAAAGTGGAAATTCCCAAACTCGCCAGTGAATTATTAATTATTACATCTATGCCACCGCCATGGCATAACTCGCCCCCGTCTTTCACCACGGACATACGACGGCCTCCCAAATTTCTCCAGAAAATGCAATTCAAGATGATTTCAATGGCTTCAATGGGGAATGGAGGAAGAGGGTTGTTCGATCTGGAGAAGCATTTCGCCTTCTATGCCGCATATCACACCAATCCCATCAATGTTCTCATCCACATGCTCTTCGTCTGGCCAATCTTCTTCACTTTCGTTGTGCTTTTGCACTTCACTCCTCCTCTTATTCGTCTTCCCGTCCCCTTCTCCGATGATCTTTCTATCAGCTCGGCCTTCGGCGTTGCTTTCGTCTACGCCTTGTTTTATGTCCTTTTTGATAGGAAAGCTGGCTCCTTGGCCGCCCTTCTCTGCATGCTCTGCTGGCTCGCCACTCGCGCCCTTGCCCGCCGCCTCGGCTTCTCCCTTGCCTGGAAGGTTGTTTCTTTTCCCTAATCCATCCCCCATTCCCCCCTCTCTTTGATTTTTTTTTTTAATTTTAAATTCGCTTGTGATTTTGATTTCCCTATTTGTTCAAAGCTGAGTTTTTTTTTTTTCATCTTTTTAGTATGTTAATTATTTATTTTGATCTTGTGTTGTTTGATTGTACCTGCTGCTACAAAGCCTAAGAGAGATATATATAAAATGCTTGTGGCATTGTTGTGTTTCTTCAAACTATATGACTTCTGATTATTTACATAGAATTTTGTATCATTTATGAGGCACAAATTTTATGATGGTTGGTGGGTAGTTTGTTAGTTAGCAATATCTCTATTTTTTAATCAATTACTTCTTCTGTCTTTCTGGTATGCGAATGGCTGGTAAGTGGGAACTACCATTGATTCTCTGCTTGACTATTTTAGAATGATCTGGTCTTCTTTATTTATTTATTTTGTTTTTTTGTGTGAAATAATTAATTATATCAACAAGTTGCCATCTATATGTTCATTTAGCCTTTTGACAATGCTGGATGGGTGGTCCTAACATATTCTGTGATCTATGAGCCCTTAATAAAGTTACATAACTTCTGAATTTTAGATTATTAGTATTCATCGTGTGTATTTGTTTTATACTCATATCAGTATTGCAATGCTGTTGTGATGTGTCTCTTGGCTTGTTTACTAATTTTTTTCTTCCCTTACCTTCTTCATTTCACTCACTTGCTGCCATGTTCTTTCTCTTATCCTTTGTCTTTTGTAAAAGATTGTTCGATAGAAGAAGTTTAAGGTTCTGTATAGTGGATGATGATGCTTAATTATGTAGGATATTATCTGATGTTTTGACTCTCATTTCCTTTTTCTTTTTCTTTGTTGAGGAATTTCAGCTGGAGCTGTATAAATTAACCTATGAATGAGAAGTGATGCCTTATTTTTTATTTTGGAGAATGTTATTCTGTTTGTTGATCTTTAATTATCCAAATTATATAGCACTGAATTAGCTGTCATGCTTATAATTTTGCCAGCCAAAACTCATCCTTTTAGGAGATGGTCATATAATGTACTCAGTTAATTTAAATAAGCAACTCGTTGTAGTGTATCCTGGATAGAGTAAGATAAGAATTCATCACTGAAGTAGAGCATTCTGACCATGCACATAATGTGATCATGAATAATAGCTGGTTATAGTTGATTGTATAGGGTGGTTATTGACTATACACAGCCATTATAGCAGAACTCAGTTTATTGCAAAGTGATATGACTTATCCTCAATATGATTTTTAATGATAGTCACTTATGGCCGTTTGTCTAAAGAAGTTATGAACTAGTAAACTGTGGTAGAAGAATATCTTTATTGCAAATATTTGTCATACAGGTGGTTCTCGCTGTCCAGTTGTTCTGCTGGACTGGACAATTTATAGGCCATGGCATATTCGAGGTAACAACTCATTCCAATCTTCTCCATTGGATGCCGATAAAACATGCTATCATTATTCATCAGATCCCACTCATGATTCGTTGATATTTTCAGAAACGGTCACCCGCTCTTCTGGATAACCTGTCTCAAGCTTTTCTGATGGCTCCATTTTTTGTTCTGCTCGAGGTAATCATCTATTTGCGCAAATTGAAAGCATCTCAACACGACCTAAATTACTCAATTTTTCATCTTCAGGCATTGCGAGATTTCTTCGGCTATGAACCGTATCCAGATTTCTATGCCAATGTCCAAGCTAAGATAAAGGCGAACCGGAAAGCACAGCAGCGCAACAAACACAAATTCTGTGCTTGAAGAACTTGGAAGCTTCCATTACTTGCAAATCATCTAAAAACTAGCAAATGTTCAGCTCGGGTTGTGCACAAGTTTGTAATATATTATCTAGAACATGTGTTCCCTGATCAAACTGTTGCCAGGTCCTGGCTTCTTAACTCCTCTCCCATGCATCATCCCTCTGAGCCTAAACACTTGGTTCCACTGTCCAGCACCAGCGTAGACATGGGAGAGCAACACATAATCACTGCTGTGCTCTTCCAACTCCTGGAGATTTCTCTGGACAAGCTCACCTAGCTCCACCTCCCCATGAACTCTACAAGCTGCCAGCAGTGCTCGCCAGACCACAGCATTGCCCTTCACTTGCATGCCATTAATCAAGTCATACCCCTCCCTGAGAAACCCCATTCTCCCAAATAGATCAACTAAGCAACCATAATGCTGAACCATAGGCTTGATCCCATAATCCTTTGTCATGCTTTCAAAGTAGTATTTCCCTTCCTCCACGAGCCCTCCGTGCGCGCACGCGCACAACACGCCCAAAAACGTAATGCCATCGGGGGACGCTTGACCGCGCATTCTGTCAAACAGCACCAGCGCTTGACCCGCACGCCCGTGCATGGCCAGTCCCAGTATCATCGAGTTCCATGAAATCACACTCCTTTCCTTCATTCCCTCGAACACATCTACCGCTCGATCGATTTCCCCGCACTTGGCGTACATATCAATGAGCGCGTTGGAAACCGAGACGAAATCGCGTAGCATGGAGCGGCTGAGCCGCGCGTGAATCCGTTTCCCGTAATCCAACTCGCCTAACTCGGAGCAGGCGGAGAGGGTGACAACGATGGTGGCGTCGTCTGGCGTGAACCCGCTCCTCTGCATCCTCTCGAACACTCGTAGCGCTTCTCGGTAGTGGCCGCAGTGGACGTGGCCGTCGATGAGACTGTTCCACAACACTATGTCAGCATCCGCGCCGGGTATTTCTTCAAACACTTGATAGGCATTAGACATGTCGCCGAACAAACCGTACATATGGACGAGAGTGTTCCTCACAAAGGAGTGGGTTTGAAAACCATGTGTCAGCACAGAGCCATGGAGCTGCGCGCCCATCGCAGCGGTGGGTAGGTCCCCGCACAGCTTGAGCAAGAAGGCGAAGGTGAAGTTATCCGGAGAATTGCCGCTGCGGCGCATAGTGCGGAAGAGGAGGAAAGCGTCTTGGGTCCTGCGGGCTTTTGCCAGTGCTCGAATAACGGTGTTCCAAATGAAGGTGTCTGGGTGTTGGATGTGGTTGAAGAGGGAGAGGGCGTGGTCAGTGGCGATGTGGTGGTCGGAGTCGGCGCAGAAAGTGAGGAGCTTGGCGAGGACGAAGATGTGCTGGTCGAAGCCAGTGCGAATGATGCGGGCGTGGAGTTGTTCCAAATGGCGCATTGTGATGCATGATTGGATGAGCCAAATGAGATGATGCTCTTTGGAGTAGGAGTAGGAGTAGTTGTAAGCCTCTGATGGTGGAGATATCTTGCTGCTCAACCAGCACCATCTCCTCATCATCATTCATTGTTAGTGTTCCGCTATAATAATTAGTCACAACACCAACCATACCAACTAAATTTGTGGTACACAGATAAACATCTAATTCATTATTTATTTATTTTTTTTATTATCAGAAAATTTAGTTATTTTATAAAATTTTATAATTTTTTTTTTTAAATTAGCTCTAATTTATATATTCACGTTTCTTACTGATATCTAATTCTAATATGAGAGTTGAATAAAATGTTAAAAGTAATTTTAAAAAAATAATAATAAATATTTCGTGATATTTAAAAATAATAGAAAAAAATATAGATTTATTACGGATATAGATTGAGTATATATTTATCTACCCCTTGATTTCTCTATATAGAACATGTTTATCATCTTTATAAAAAAAAATTAAAAATTAAAAATTAAAAATTGATGTATTAATATACCTTATTAGTACTTGGTTTTTTGTGCATCAGTGAAAAGATTAAGATACATGATATGTTTACAAAATTTGTGCATGAAGCTGATAGATGTCTTGTTGTATTAATAATGTATGGTAGAAAAAGATGACCAATGAAACACAATAGAATAATGAAAAGATGGTTTCATATCTATATGCAGCATTGCAAATATGGAACAAAAGATGGATCACAGACCCCATTTCATTAATAATCCAGCTACTATAAGTTTAGGGTGCTCATGTGTCACAAAGGTTTATTATAAAGAAGATCAAACTCATTCACAGAGGTTTGGTTAATAAAAATGAGAGTAAAGATCTTGTACTATCATCTCATATGAAAAAAGATGGCAGAACTAATCCTAATTAATTACACTTGCTATCCTTTATCTCCATCAATCAATCAACCAAGGGATTGAAGGTGGTTAATTTTAGGAAAAATGGTTAATAAAAATGAGGGTAAAGATCTTGTACTATCATCTCATATGAAAAAGACGGCAGAACTGATCCCAATTAATTACACTTGCTATCCTTGATCTCCATCAATCAATCAACCAAGGGATTGGAGGTGGTTAATTTTAGGATAAATAAATTATAACTCCATGAAAAGTTTCAAATTTTTTAAGACAGATCTTAGGTATTTAAACTTTCTAAATAATTTTTTTTTCAGTTTATTTTTTTCGGTAACCATAGCTCACTTCATTAGTTTATTTTATTTTACAACATATTTTTTGTTTAATAAGTATATTTTTTGTTTAACATTGTGTGTTTATATGTAACTACATAAGTTTTTACTTAATATATTACATTTTTATTTAATATTTATTTCTAATATTGATATATAACATTTTCGTTTACTATTATTTGTTTCCGCTTAAAAAGCTGAAAAAAATTGTTTTGACCAAATTTTTAGTTGAGTTTAAGTAAAACTCTTTAACTATAAAGTGGAGCAGGGCGTATACGAAAATCTTAATACTTGACCTAAAATCAATCCAAAATTTAAAATTATAAAAATACTTTTATACCAATATGTCATATATATATATATATATAATATATATATATACCAATGTGTAAATATTGTATTAAGAAGTGGAGCTATTCATAGATTAGAAGATTGATGATGAAAGTTGGCCACTTAAACCAAAAATATATATATATATATATATTATTTTGGATTGAAAGTTTTTATTCCTATTATAGCATTGTTTTGCATGTGTAATTAAAAAATATATATAAATTCCATTACTTTGGATTGATATTTTCAATTTTTAAATTTTACATTATGGGTGTTTTATCAAAAAAATTATACTTGTTATGGTTTTATAATTTTATAATTATATATATATAATTAAATATTTTTAGGTAGAGGCGGTGATGGGTCGAAGATCCTCAAGGATACTTGACTTCCCATTAGGTTCGAGTGTGCGGTGAGTTTTTGAAACCTAGACAGGTATCAGAGACGGGGCAGATGCAGAGGTTGGAGGAGTAGGGGCTGGAGTAAGATAGTTAAAATCTGTCCCTAACCTAACCTGTTGTCATCTCTACGTGTTCATTATATAAGTAATACATCATGAAATTTATTTACCCAACTTATGTTTGAATAACTCCATCATATGACAATATCATAAATAGCTTATTAGCATTGAATACCTTATGTACAAGCTAAAATTAGAGTTAACCCCGTATAAAATTTGATTACGTGGTATATTTAGAAAGTCTGCACACGCACACGCACACGCACACGGGTTTGAATTGTTTGTATTTATAAAAATAAATAAATAAATAAAACATCACATCAAATGGTTTTAATTTGACAGTCTGTGCTCCAACGAGGATAAACATATCATGGAAATTATGATGGGAACCCTATTGTGACACTAATAGTAACATCTCCGAATCTAAGGTGGTTGAGATCTCTGCTGTTAAATTATATAATTCAATTCATAAATGGACGTGCTAATGTAAGAGCAAACCTAGTAGCCATTAGGATCCATCCAATTGCTAATAATAATATAAAAATATATGACAAGTAAATTAATTAATAATAATAATCATAATCAAACTAACAAGCTAATATGTCAACTTACTAGTTGGATTAGCTGCAACTTTGAATGCTATTACTGACATTATGCATGGATTTCAAACCTCCACGTTCATCTCGTAACTGTACTTCAACTACTAACTTTAAGACTTGTACCTAATGCTAAAGAAAATCATATATTATAATGTGTACATATATTATGTCATATTGACATGCATGATGAATTATTTATTTATCTTCAAAGTCACAATCAAATATTTGTTGATATATCTTGAGCAACAAATGGTACTTCTCAAAGCTCAAGTGACATCTCCTGATCTGCTACTAGTCCAAACAAAATATACACCAAATTTATTTTATACATATTTATTTATTTTTATGGATGTTTGAGTAGAAGAGATCAAATCCATTCAGCAACTTTACATAGAATACTCCTAATTAATTGCCTACCAATATCTAATTTAGCCAACCATTAATTACGTGTTTGAACCGTGTGTTACTTCTAATGCAACCAAATCACTGAAGTAATCCTTTTCTCAAGCTTAATACTCAATCAAAATCAAATTCAAACTCAAATTCAAAGTAAAAGAGTCTAGTTTTCAGCTGCAAACCCATGAGTAATTCTTTATCTCAAGAGTTTTCAATTAGTACTTAATCTCTCACTCACGTAATCCCAACCAATCACATATTGCCACATGTGTTTCTGTCGCAATTTAACCCATCTGTCGGTATTTAGGAAGCACACATTGTTGTATTTGCTTGGACGACTAAATCACTCTCATTTTGATTTTCAAGTTGAATTCTACCCTATTAAGTGCATGTATTCTCACATTCTCTTATTTATTTCTTATATTTCTTTATTTAATTAATTTATTTTTTCAATGCATCATCATCATCAAATAGAGCCAAATTAGTAGTTTGGTCTCTATCTTTACAATGGATAAGAATTGAGGGGGTTTTAATCATATACGAATCGTATATCAAGTTTAGTAGTTTTCAATTATTGGTTGTTTAAGTACATAAGATATATAGGATTATCAATTTTTTAAGCACATCATCCACCTAATCTTTGTTTTTTAATATGATTAATTAAGGAGAAAGCTTGGATTAATTAAGCATCTAATTGTGAATAGATTATTGGTTACTGATGAGTGATTAGTGATGGATTGAAATGAGATGGGTGGCGTTGGGTCATGGGTTCATTTTGTGGCCCGGATTATGGATGCTGACTTGTGACCAATGAGAGCCGTTGGATCACGCATGCGTAGGTTGGTAAGTTCCCCGCTTGATTGGAACTCCATCAGCAAAGTGAGCCACCTTGTCACGCATCCCTTGCCATCCATCATTGCTTCCATTTTTATTTGTATTTTTTATTTTATTTTTATTAATGTTTGTTATAATCAACTTGATTCTAAACACATATTTACACATGATTTGTTAAAAATATATAAATAATTGATAATAGTAAAGATTTATGTGATGCCTTAGTTGTAATTGATTTAAAATATATATTCCCTCAATTTAATTTTTTTTTATGATTGTATTTTCAAAATAATATATATTTTTATATGTAAATGAAGACAAAATCATGAATGGAGTTCTCTACTTTTTTTACTTTTTTTATTGTAGTAATGAGAAAATAATATTTTATGATATTATGTTTAATGATAAATATCTCCAAATTATGTGGATTATCATAAGATTGACTAATTGTTCATTTTTTGGCTTTTTGAATTTTTTTTATTTGAAAAAAAACCTATGTATGAAGAGTCGGTCATAGGTATAAAGCAACTTTGACTTTTTTATTTACAACTTATTGACTTTGGAAGAACATTGTGTGTGATTGTCACCTACAAATGATCTCTTATGTCAATTATTTCTTAAATACAACCATCATGGTGATCGGACAATGAATATTCTAATATTTAAAAAAAAACTCATCAAAGATTACACAAGCTTTTTAAATATCCCTCGCTCCCTCATTTTGCGCATATGAGGATTTGATCACTAATCAGTACCCATGAGCCATGGGATCCTTAATGTCAATAAGCTATGAAACCGTTGGCTTTTTTCTTCTATCTTCTTGTCTTTTGTGATGAATTTATCGCATTAAAGCAATGCAAGTGATCCAGGAGAATCTACACCCAACTCTGATATCAGCTATTGGGATAGCTTCAATGGATGAGTTTTGTTCCTGACTTTTAAGGTGTAGTGTTTTTTTTTTCTCACCTTACACATTATCTAGTGGATATTTTCTTTATATCTATTTTCTTTTACTGGTTTTCCTTTTCTATTTTCTGGATTTTTGTGTAATTTTTGTCTTTTTTTTGTTTTATTTTATTAATATATGTGTATATATATATCCAACTTTTCAAGATTTAGTGTTTTGGTCAAGAATATGCGCATATATATAAACTTAAAAACACAGAGAAGGCACCTATTCAAATATCTAAATGAGCAAGTTGCACCAACTTTAAGTTTTCCAGCTAATTTTGGAAGTGAGACATGGCACCCCACCCCCATGTCATATGACTCATAAGACTCATGGCATGAAACACCAAACACATCATCATCTCTCTTAAATTTCCATTTCAGTTACTGCAAAAGAAAAAGGCAGATATCTAAACATCTCACAAACCCAATTCCTTTATGCACTAAAGAAAAACAACACGTTTTTTATCATTGTGTGCCGACTCATACCGTTGGTGTGGTGACAAATATTGTGGTTTCTTGGCCCTGTCTTTTGGTGCCAAATAAATATATATATATATATATATGTTCATAAAAATTAAATATTCATTTAAGTCATTAATCACAATGATAAGAGAGATTATATAAAACAAAAACAGTAGAGAATAGCATCCCAAAAAGATAAGAAGAATTATTATAATGATTTTAATTTTTAAGTAAAGAAAGGCCATGAATATATAGCATGGAATGAAAACAGACGTAACTCTAGTGCACCCAAACTAGTTTACTTTTCTTAGTCGGAATGTTTCTAACATTCAGTTGGGTCAAATGAGTTGTTCTGAATCCCTTTCACATTTCCCCCCCACATATTACTACTTTAAACTTTATATCAATAATAATAATAATTATTATTAATATTATTATATTTGTTTCTTTATGACTCTTATCTATATCTCTTTCTAATTTTTTACCACCAGCTTCATAGCCTGCAAGTTTTGGTTGCCTCTCTTGCCACGTTTCTCTCTATATCTCTTTCTCTTCTAACAGAAAGGCGTGGTATTTAACAAAGCTTTCTTTCTCTCTCTTTCTTTACAAACATTTATTCAGTTTCTCTATGTCTTGTTCTTGTTCTTGTTCTTCTTGTTATCCTTCCCGCCATATCATGTCCTCTGTTTTCACATGATCATAGGTTTGTAGAAGTATATATATATATATATATATATATATATGTGAGATTTGTGGTTAGTTTGAATGATGGTTCATTGAGAGATTTGTGCAGGTTGTGTTTGTGTAGAAGAGAGACAGAGGAGTAATGGAGCATGAAGTTGTTAACAAAGGAGATGAGGAGCCATTGGCTTTGCCACCAGGATTCAGGTTCCATCCAACTGATGAAGAACTTATCACTCACTACCTCTCAAGAAAAGTTATTGATGCTAGATTTGATGCCAGAGCCATAGGTGAGGCTGATTTGAACAAGTGTGAGCCATGGGATTTGCCATGTAAGTCTAGTTTTGCTTACTTTGCATAGCTATGTTTTCATGTGTGTTTTTCTTTAAAAGTTGAGAAATTTCTTCTTTTTAATTTTGTTTGAATGAAGGGAGAGCAAAGATGGGGGAGAAAGAGTGGTACTTTTTCTGTGTGAAAGATAGGAAGTACCCAACTGGTTTAAGGACAAACAGGGCAACAGAGTCAGGGTACTGGAAGGCAACAGGAAAGGATAAGGAGATTTACAGGGGAAAGACCCTTGTTGGGATGAAGAAGACCCTTGTTTTCTACAGAGGAAGAGCTCCAAAGGGTGAGAAGACTAACTGGGTTATGCATGAGTACAGACTTGAGGGAAAGTTCTCTTCTTTCCCAAAGACAGTCAAGGTGCAACCAATATTACTATTTCTTTATTTTTCACATATAACTATATTCAATCTTGAATTCAATAGTACATAACTCTCTTTTTTTTTCTTTTTTTTTGTGCAGAATGAATGGGTGATATCAAGAGTGTTTCAGAAGAGTAGTAGTAGTAATTCAGGAGGAGTAGGAGGAGGAAGGAAAGGCATTGGGGTTATGGGAAGAGGTGGAGAAGATGAAACAATAGTTGTAGGTTCAGGTTCCCCACTACTTCCTCCATTGTTAGACATGACTTACAGCAACAACAGCAGCAAGGCCCACGTGACCTGCTTCTCCAATGGCTTGGAGGGCCAGAAAGGCCATGAGGACTTCTTAACAGAGGACCTCAACCCTCTTCTCCTCTCTTCTACTGCCAACCCTTCATCAGTTACCAATCCTTATTCATCCAAGTTACCTCTCCAGCTGATCCATTACAACACCACCACCACCACCAACAACAACAACAGTAACAGTAACAGTAACATTAATGGTTTGCAGTTTTATCAAACTGGTGGTGGTGGTGGTGGTAGTAGTAGTAGTTTGGTGCAATTGCTTGAAAGTAATGGATATTATGGTATGAAAGGAAGCTGCAAAACAGAGAGGGATCAAATGCTTAGCATCTCTCAAGAGACTGGTCTCACTTCTGACATAAACCCTGAGATCTCTTCTGTTGCTCAAGAGGTCCCTTCTTCTTCAGCTGCTCATCTTCCTCTCCATGACTACATCTGGTCCTATGAATAGACTAGACTAGACTAGTTTCTTTTCACTACTTCTTTTTCTCTTAAAAATTACTGGTTTGTATATTATTATTATTATTATTATTCTTACTATTATCATTATCTGTTTGTATGTGAGTTTTGTGAACCTCCAATAAGATTTGTGAAAGTTATTAAATAGAAATCATGCAAGTTCTACAGAGAATAAACACATAAGCACACGCACACAACACAATCAGCAGTGTCTTTTTGTTGAGAGGGTGTGGGACTAAGATCATCATGTGATGGTCCCTTCCACTCAGATGTCATTAACAAACCCACCATTGAGTTTTTTAGGTGTGACAAACTTCAGTTAGGCCACCAACTCTGAAATTTTAATTCTACATTTGTTTTACTGGAATCCAAATAAAAGAAAAAAATAAAAATAAAAAATAAAAAAAGGGATGAAGGGTAGGGTCCTATAACTGGAGCAAATGGGAAGGACAACTCAATATCTTTCAGGTCATCAAAAAAGGAACTATTTGAGACTTGCACGTAAGGTTCATCCTAATTAGGAAGATAGTTATGCTTATGGTCCCCCACCATCCCTAAATGACCTATTTAATCACTTTGATTTGTGATGGCTAGGCTAACTCCATTATTATTATTATTATTGGCCTTCATCACAACACCATTATTATTAGCCAGTAGCTATCCCATTCCTAGGCCTTCTTAGCTTATCTAATAATATGCAACTTATTTATGTCTAATATCTTCTCTTATTACTCTTCCTTCTATATATATATATATATATTTAATTACACCTATAAACTTTTGAGAAAATTGCCTCTCAAACAGTGTGATTCCCATGTACACTTTTAAAATAAGTAATATTAATTATAAAATGTTTAGCACTGACGAATAGCATCATTAATCTTCCTTTTTTTTCTCCGCCGAACATTTATTGACCGGCAATTGTATATATATATATATATATATATATATATGAAGAAAAATCATTTATGTAGAAACTAGAAAGACCAAAAGTGAAAAATAAAAAAAGAGTGAGACAAACACTAAAAAATAATGAAAGAATAGTGAACAATGTTTGAAATAGCACCTTTTATTTATACTTGTATTGGTGGGTTGCAAATAAGATTGGGCGATAAGAATTGAGTTAGATCTATTGTGGATTTTGATCTAACGGTTAATTAATATATGTCTATAGATTTATTATCTATGAACATCTATAAAAGAATGACCTATTATTATATATAATATAAAATTATTAAAATATATGAGAAAAAAATACATATAGTGAGCAAGCACATAACAAAGGCAGAACAAAGAGATGAATATAAATCACAAATTTGAGTCAAATAACCTATTATATTTTTTCACATATATATATATATATATATATATATATATATATATGAAAAAAATATTGAGAGTTTGAATTTTACTAAGTCTTGTCCATATTTTTGAAGAAAAAAAAATTATAAAAATTATATTTTTATCTTGTCTATATATTTAGATTGGATAAGACAATTATTTACTAAAATAATTGATGGATGGGTACATCAACCTATAAAATTGAAAAGCCTGTGCTAGGATTCCGGAAAATATTTTATTTATTTTATTTTTATTTTGAATTTGTTTATAAATCGTTCTCTGATTGTTGGAAATCTATTGTCTTATGTGTGTCAGCAACCAGGACAAGTGTCTTTCCATATCTTTATATTTTACATTATTTTTTATTCTTTTAATATATATATAAACAGAAATTGTGACTAACCCATTTTTTTTAAATAAAGTAAATAAACCATAAATTTATTAAAAAAAGAGAGAAACATGGGATACAAAGTACAAAAAGTAGAGGCAACAAGCAAAACTAACAAAGTAGAAAACTGTAATTCTCACCAAATATGAGAATAACAGTGAACAGAGAAAGCAAAAAAACGTAGAAAAAAAAAGATAGAGAAAAACTAGAGCCGACGAAGTCAACCATCTGGAGACAGGCCTGCTCAGTGACAAAAGAGGCGGATTACTCCTGAGTCGAGTTGGGTGTCATATCGCCGATGAAATCAATGGATTTGGAACTCAAAAAAAATTAAGGTACGCTTGATCTTCTGAGTAACCTCTGTAGTGATATGAGTTACTTGATAACTATTCGGAATTGATTACAATTTTATTTTTTATCGACTTTATCAAAATATAGAAAAAAAAAGGTTCTGGCATGCCAATAATATGAGCGAATGTCACGGGGAGAGTTAACATCCCTTTCGTGGGAGCATGGTAAGACAAATAAGAGGATATGGAAATGTATTGGATTAATAAAACACTCCCTAATTAATCATGTTCAGGTGACTTAATTTCATATTTATGCAACTTGCCATGAGATGACAAAATTTTGGGATAATGAATAAAGTGTTTCCATCTTCCACATTTTCACAAGATTGTGTTTCAAGTATTTATGAGAGACTTGGAATGTAGTGAATGTTGGTCTGGCTCAAATTCAATGATTATATGCCACAGGAATTTCATGAAGAAGATCCATAATAAATAATATAAATAGTATGATTTATCTATTTTATATGAAAAAATTTGCAATGTAAAAAAACTTGATATTTGGAATAATAGATATATGTTATGACTTTTTTTTTATATATATATTGTTATATTATTTTAGAATTTTATTTTGAAAAATCTATAAGCAAGCTTGCTTATTAGATGAGATTAATTTCTAGTAAAAAAATCAGTTCAATTTTTTAATTAAAATGGATAAATTACAACTATATTAGACTAAAAAATAGCATAATAGATTAATAGGGAGAGAAAACTAAAATATGGCATAAAAATTAATAAAGGAAAAAAAAAAAGAAGCTTGAAATACATCAATGATAAATGTGGGCTTTACAAAAGAAGGAAGGACAAATACAGGGGACCATTAGATAGTTGCTCATTAAAGATAATTGACATAGGAGAATACCTATTTTAGGGACATGTTATACAACGAATAAGAGTTGAAATTTATTAGTTGAATTTGATGTTAGGCACTGTCTTACCAGAATCAATGGTGAGAGAGTTAAGAAAAACAATAATTTGTTTGATAGTTTAGGTAAAGCCTTTTACTTATTTATTTGTTTATTTATTTTTTATTTTGCATCAACAAAGTGACCAAAGAAAAAAAAATGTCATCAACTTTGATAAAAATACAAATAAGCCAGAGGAAACAACAACTATGAGGTTATTTTCTTCGTGTTATATTTTTCTTTTATAAAATTATCCTAACTAGTAAATCCTGGATTTCCCAAAAGTGAGGATCAAGAGTAAAAATCTTGAAGAGCATCATATCTCCTGTTAGTCTAGATTTTTTCTCAAAAATTATTTATCATTTTGAACACAAGATTTTTAATAAGCATAATATTTTCAGACTGATTATTTATTTATTTATTGTGTGTGTTTTTTCAATTGTCTTGCAACCATCTCTTTTGGAACTTTTGCATCTTATTTTTTTTTTCATATATTTTCAATGATTACATGATTTATATATTTTAACATATATATTTATACACTCAATTCATTCATTAACATCACTGCTATCACAGTCAAATTAAACTAAACTCAATAATAATAATAATAATAATAATAATAATAATAATAATAAAGAGAAACATTTGGTCCTTTGAACTAACTCAATAAATTTTTTTTTTGAAAATTATTTTTTTACCAAAAGATCTATAATCTAGTATTATTGGTATACTATAAAAATATTACTATAAAATATTTAAAAAATTTTGAGTTTAAATCCCAAACAGTGGTAGTACTATTTCCTATCCAAACACATACTACCACATGCCTCATTTATTAAAAAAAAATCTAAATTTTTTTTTAAAAAATAAATAAAAATGGAAAGAAAAAAAAAAGGAAAGTGAGAATAAACTGAAAAGGGCATGAAAATGGGGGCGTGACCGGCCGAATCTCCAACGAAAGTTAGGCTGTTGTTCCACCGGACATGGGTCCCACATCACATGAGATGCCACGCGCTATCCGTTCCGCTGACGTCATATCTCATATAACACCCCCAACCAAACCAAACTAAAGTTACTAAACCAAATGGGCCCACCCCTTCACAGTCACTAATCACTATATAATATATATATATATGCTTCATCTCGCAGGTTCGGATAATGTTTCTTTTGTTAGTTTCATACTTTCATTCCTCAATTATACAAATATATATTTATATATATTTTCATTTTAATCAATAAATTAAATTGTACCCCCAAAAAAAGTACAATTATATTATTGATGTGAGTTGGCAGATGAAATGATGAAATAATTTAAGAGATGCATATCTTCATAAATTGGCAGATAAAGACAAGTACTGACATATATATATATATATATATCATAAATTAGGAGATAATATATGTTTTGACAATTTTTTTTAAGAGAAATATATTTTTATAACCTCTTTCTCTCTCTCTGTCTTTTGTTTTTTTTTTATATATATATATATATATGTGTGTGTGGATGGTCAATGTAGTTTTATAATTTGTGTGGGATTTGGAGTTCAATTTCAGTTTTTTTTTATAAAAAAAATACCTTGTACAAAAGATCCTATATCAATAGATTAAAAAAATTAAATATAAAATATGATTAAATTGG
Organism: Dioscorea cayenensis subsp. rotundata; assembly: GCF_009730915.1. Lineage (NCBI taxonomy): Eukaryota > Viridiplantae > Streptophyta > Magnoliopsida > Dioscoreales > Dioscoreaceae > Dioscorea > Dioscorea cayenensis. Next base: position 31,044,538 of record NC_052475.1, read on the forward strand.
TAATATATATATTTAAATACTTTGAATTAGATGCATAAGATGTTATCTTATATAGCTATATCTTGGTCTTTCAATGTAAATAAAAAAACTTAGCATTGATTTGTTCTTATACCGAAAAGTTACGAGGTTGATGTATGCCATTATTTTTATTGTTGAACCTTTTTTAATGAATAAATAAATCATTATTTATATGAGGACTTTTATTCTCTTTTATTTGATAATTTAGAATTAAATTAAAATTTCACAATAAATAACAATAGATAAGATATTTCCTTTTGTGTAGAAGGTCAAGTTTTTGAAAGCCCACCGAACAACGGTGAGTGAGGGGTTAACTATGTACGAGTGGTGAGAAATTTCTTTATGCACAGGGTGGTATAGAGTCCCTAGTCTGAGAGTGAGCTTATAACTTAAACCCTATGCCACCGATGAGTGAGGAACATGACAGGATATTTAATTTGAGGTTGTGCATAAGTCCATGGCTATTGTAGCAATTATATAAAAGAAAATTACAGTAAATTCTCCAAATTGAATTATAATTAGAGTGGATACAAAGAGAGAAATCTAATGATCTAATTAGTGTGGAACTTCTCTGTACCAACCAGGAGTGCAATCAACAATGATTCAATTCCTAGTACATTGGTTGGAAAAGTTGGCATTCTAAGTTGGACAATTTTGTACTAAAAATATAAAAAAAAATAGTTTTCAAACATTGTATTAGATATAAAAAATTAAAAATTAGATTAACCTCCCAAGATATAGAAGGTCAGATATGACATAATATAAAAATTATTCTAATATCATATAAATGTATAAAATAATATTATAATGAATTTATCCTTTCAAAATTGCTTCTTCTTTGAAGTTCCTAGTCAAAGTCCTTGATCCAACCACTCCATAAAATAATAATAATTACAAAAATTCTTTGATCCAACCTATTTTTCACCACAAGCATTGGCTGATTGATTGAAACCTAGAGAGTCAACCATGGACTCCAAAGTCAACCAATGAACCACAATGAGAGGCGAGCATCTCATCATCACATACTTTAACCAATCTATTTTCATATGAAGCACTTCCTCTTTCTCTCATGGGTTCCTGATCAGATAGAGCCTCTAAAGTCAAGCTAAATAGGTATGCCTTTTTCTCTATACATATTACCTTTAATTGATCTTCTCTATAATGGACATTCCACCATTTCCCATATTAGCAATACTCTATACAGTGATAGCATCATTGGTGTTCAATTTACATCTATGCAATGGTATCTATTTTCCATTGGTACACCAGAAGCACAAATACTACTCTAAACATGATGAAATCTATGCAAAAGTTAATACCTTAACTTCCATAGCAAGCACACTTTCCTTTGATTACTACAGCCTTCCTTGCTGCAAACCAAAAGAAGAAATCATTCAAAGTCGAGAAGAGAATTTGGGAATGCTTCTTATGGGAAAAAGAATCCGTAATTCTCCTTACCGGTTCCGAATGAATACTAGTGAATCACTTTACTTGTGTACTTGGCATCCATTGAGCAAAGAAGAAGCAAACATGTTGGTGCAGATGAGCCATGATTTATATCAAACCAATATGATTCTTGATGGCCTCCCTGTTCTAAGGATTATTGGTGTTGGAGATGTCCAAATTAAGTTTATGGGATTCCCATTGGGCTACTACTCTACTCTGGATTTCAATTACTACATTGTAAATCATCTCAAGTTTAGAATCTTAATCCATTCTATTGATGTTGATGGAGCCTTGAAAATGGAAGTAGTTGGATTTGAAGTGGTTCCTTGCAGCATCAAGCATGATCACCGAGCCATTTCTCAACTGCAAATGCATGATAGAATCAACCATAGTATCTGTGAATCACCAGAGCATGAGCCCCAGGTGATCCTTGAGAATGAGACAGTGTCTTTCACTTACCAAGTTGAATTTGTGGAGAAGAATGAGTTGAGATGGAGCTCAAGATGGGATGCATATTTGCAGGATGAACCAGAGCAACTCAGGTGGTTTTCGATCCTGAATTCTTTGCTGACAATCAGTCTTTTAGCTGGATTCCTTCTCTTCAAATTTTCCAGGACATTGTGGAAAGAGCTGTCAAGAGGTCTGCCACTAATGTCTCAGGGTGTCACAAGGTGGTGGCATAAAGAGCCAAGTTGTTATTCCATTCTCTTTTGTGTCATGGTTGCAAATGGAATTCAGCTTTCTTGTACTGCTGCCGCAACAATAATGTTCACCCTTATCGGTTTGGTATCACCGATATCACAAGGAGATTTCTTGATCACTGCCTCTATTGTTTTTTACTTCTTTTCTGGGATTCCTGCAGGGTATGTCAGTGTTTGGTTATGGAGAAGATTCAAGGGAAGAGAAAATTGTGAAGGATGGAGATCAGTGACATGGTCTACATCTTATCTGTTCAATGCTATAATTTTCACCATTTTTGTCACCATGAACATGATCCATGTAGCAAATGGAAGCACAAGAGCAGTACCTGCATCTGTATATTGGACTCTTCTTTCACTCTGGCTCTTCATTTCACTTCCATGTACCTTCATCGGAGGATTCATTGCAGCCTCAATACCATCATCATCATCATCATCATCAGTATCTAGTGATCTTTACAGTAATATCATTCAGAACAACAACCATGCCAGATCAATCAAGACATGGCTCACTGTTCTAATGGCTGGACTTATTCCTTTTAGCACAATATTCATAGAATTGTTCTTCTTTCTGTCAAGTATTTGGCTGGAAAGACGTTTCAATGATTACGGTTTGTTATTACTGATGGCACTGCTAATGCTCGCAATTGCCTGCAGTGCAGTATCTGCAGGCATTGCTTACAGATGTGTTTGCACTGAGGATTGGGGATGGTGCTGGACATCCTTTTTCGCATCAGGTTCGACAGGACTCTATGTATTTATCTATTCAGTGTATTATCTTGCCATTGATCTGAGGTGGTTGAATGGACCAGCATCAACAAGTATCTATATTGGTTATTCACTCATACTGGCTCTCTGTGTCATGCTATCTACTGGTGCTATTGGTTCCCTTGCTGCCTTCTCCTTTCTTCAGTATCTCTCCACCTATGCTAAGTTCTAGTCTTCTTTGTGGCATTCAATAATATAACTATTCATTTGTAATCTGTTTCTCAAATAATCTTTATAAATTGACTCTATTATGAACTGGATGAATATCATTGATGTGAGAAAGGGACAGCAAAGCAGTAATAAAGAGGACACATGGAATAGAAGAAAGAAGAAGACAAATAGTGTTTCAAAAGCTGTGAATGGGCGTTACCACAAATGTGCAGTTGGATTTCATCTCCTCCTCAACGCCCAAAAGTTGCATTTATTTTGAAAGCTCTGGCAAGAGACAGGAGCAAGTGTCCATGCTTCCTCTTAGTACTAAAAAAAAAACTTAGCACTAAACAACAAACTTAAATACCCATTAATAATCCATTAATAAAATTCTTGCATGATGGTGATCATATCTAAACATCTAATTACTTCATTTGTGGTGATGAAAGTTCAGTGCTTGATGTTATGCCTCAATAATCATCAACACACATGCACATAAACAACATATATATAATATAAATAAATATATTTGTATATAGTGCAAGAATATCATGTTAATTACAGCGTCAAACTTGCTAAGCATGCAGAGTAGAGCTGGTCCACTCATTCAATTTCTCCATATCCCAATCTATATAAAGATCTGATCTGCTTTGCTTGACCAGAAAATTATAGACACATTTGATACATTAACAAAAGCATGCTCTTAATTAATTTGAGAACCACAAGCTCTACTTTATCAAGCATTACAAGAATTTAGATGTAGGCAAATAATCAGAGTGTGTTCCCCATCTCATGCGTAATATAATGGCAAGTGAATAAACCAGAGATATCAAGCAATTAGTTGTCATTTCAAGGGAGCAAGAAAGGGACCATGATAGACAAGCATTTAAATCAGCACGTTCCCAACTTAATTATGGAAAACTCATGCATTTTGGTTGGGCATGCAAAGGAGGACTGAAAGATAGGGAATAAATGATGTTTCTTGGTCATTTGAGCCAAGTTTTCACTCTTGTAATGAATTCATCTTCCTTGATGTTTTTTGCTGTGGAGTTGCAGAGACCTTCCAAATAACTTTGGAAAGTACATAAACAACAGTAGCATTGTGCTCATTTATATCTCTTATTTATGAATTAAGACTTTCAATGATATGTGTATGAATCACACAACCACAAGTTGATAAAAGACAGTTGCCGACGAAACAATGTCCTAGTGCGTGCAAGACAAGAAAAAGAATAAGGCACCGACGATGACATTTTATCTGCACTCCAGTTACTCCAGAGTCCAGTGTGTTAAATCTGATTAAATCTCAAGGAATAGTGAAACAAATATATTCAAATCAATCAAGAAGGCAACAAGAACAAAGATATCACAATAACACACAATAGACATGCATATCTTTATTCGAAGTAATACAATAGACATTATTACTCTACCATCAGTCACTTTTTTATTTACAATTACAGTTAGCATTTGCACTTTCAATTTATCATTTTGGATTTGCTAAACATGTTTGTTCTTATGTTATCACACTCTGACACACTAAATAATACAAAGATGAGGAGGAAACAGAGTATCAAGACAAAGATTATACAAAAATAACGCACAAATTTATAATTAATGATATTTAGAAACATGTACTGTTTTGACAAATATTGTGAATAATGAACTTTTAATTAAAAGGGAAATACTTGAAGGCAAAGGCACATCTTTAGACCCATTTATTATGCCTATCTCTCTCAGTCCCCCATGGAACACCTCATCTTTCACCATCCTTTGTGGAGGGATAGTCCCCACTGCTTCCTATTTAATGTCCTATCTCAATCTCACGGATGGCAGTTCCCAATTAAACTCTTTAGTTCAAGAAACAAAATTTTTAATTAATTTTTGGCATGTTTCTAAAATGTACTTAATGCTAATACTAATTAATTATTTGATCTCTTTTAATCAAATATTAATGCAACTCTTTTTCTAAGAGAAATTTGTAATTTAATTGGCCATTAAAACTAGTGTTATTATTGTCCACTGGCCCATTTCTTCTTAATGCTTCTAAAAAGTTCTCTTACTACCAAGACTACTACTATAAGGGGTGGTTTGGTCAATTCAGTAGATAGCACCTCCACTCAAAATTAATGCTAAAATATCCCATATTTAATTTTGTGGTTTTCTTCATATATATATATATATATATATATATATATATATCCTAACTATATTTTGATTTTCACATGACTCCTAGAAAAATTTTTGCCCATATATTCATTCCTTCGGTTGAGCAAACGATGGTACAGTTGTAAATATTATCCAATTATTTTTTGTTATTTTCTTGTATATCTCTAAAAATTCACTTTGCATCACCTCTTAATAGAACTAACTGCCATTTATGTCCCTAAAATTTAATTTGTTTGAATGTATACCCCTCTACCCCATGCACAACATTTAAATGTATTATTACATATTTAATGATAAAAACTCCTGTGCATATATAATCATAAAAATTTCTAATAATGATTAAGCCAATATTTTTTGCATGAAAAATTTATATTAATTTTATTAATTACATCCAAATAAAAATTAATATTACTAAAGTAGTTTAAGAATTTAAATAAAAGTGTAATTTATTATTATAAAAAATCAATATTTACATAATTTATAATATATTTTAATAATGTATATAGAATAGAAGGGTATATAAACAAATAAATTGAATTATCAAGGTATACATGTCATTGAGTTTGACTAAAAACCATACACTCAATTAGGCAAATTTTCAGGGTAAACAAGGCAAAAAAAAAAACCTTAATTTTTCTAACAATAAGAAATTTTAAATCAAATATGGATCAAGCATCTTTCAGAAGCTACCCCATTAGATTTCAGGTACTAACTAATAGCATCCAGGTTTCTATAACACCAGGGAAGATTTTCAAGAAGTTATATCTGCAATCAAGAAGCAAAAAATAAATAAATTAATTAAATGAAAAAATGTAAAATTTCAGGGTCCTATATGCAAAAAAACCTTTGCCTATAGAAGCAGAGAGAGCACAAGGCTGAGTGCCTACTCTCCCTCTCTCTCTCTCTCCAACTGTGTCACTCTATTTATCCACCACAATCCTCCTTCCTTTCTCCATCTTGCATGCCATGTTGCTCTCACAGAAGCAGCAGGAGTGGTCATAGAAAACAAAAGTAGTGAGAAATGGGAAGATCTCCATGCTGTGAGAAAGTGGGTCTCAAGAAAGGACCCTGGACGCCGGAGGAAGACCAGAAGCTGCTTGCCTACATTGAGAAGCACGGCCATGGAAGCTGGCGTGCATTGCCTATCAAAGCCGGTGAGTTCATGCTATCATATATTGATATATATATATATATATATAATTGTTCATACTTCTGCTTGCTAATGTGCAGGACTTCAAAGGTGTGGCAAGAGCTGCAGACTCAGATGGACCAACTATCTCAGACCAGATATCAAGAGAGGCAAATTTAACTTACAAGAAGAGCACACTATCATCCAACTCCATGCTCTTCTTGGCAATAGGTAGTTACTAGTCAGTCATTCTTGTATTCTTTTTGCTGTTCTAATTATATTGCATTTACTCTAGTATTAATGATCATAAAATCATTTTTTTCCCAGGTGGTCTGCTATTGCAACACACCTTCCTAAGAGAACCGACAATGAGATCAAGAACTACTGGAACACACATCTGAAGAAGAGGCTGGCCAAGATGGGAATTGATCCAGTGACTCACAAGCCTAAGAGTGATACACTTGGGAGTCAGTCCAAGAGCGCCGCAAGTCTCAGTCACATGGCTCAGTGGGAGAGTGCTCGTCTCGAAGCTGAGGCAAGACTCGCCCGGGAATCCAAGTTTCGGTCTGTTTCCACCTCCTTGCACCATCACAACTCGCTGTCTCTGGGCTCAACCTCCTCGTCTTCGTCATCCTGCTCCTCCTCAGCCACTCCTCTAGATCATGATGTTCTCCAAGCCTGGACGTTCTCCGGGGTGGGACTTATAGACGATAACCATTCCACAATTTGCCACAACATGGAAAGTGAGGAGGTCGAATGGAAATGCTTATTTGGAAAGCCCCGGCAGATGGACAACTTCACCAGTTTAGTCATTTCTGTGGATTCATCCAATGTCGGAACTGTGTCTTCTGATGCAGGGGATGAACTCGACATAGTCGGGTTCACTGGCATGTTGCTGGATAACTCGTCAGACAATGCTGAGGAACGCAGCAGCTGTGCTGAGGAAGACGAAGAGAGCAAGAGATATTGGGACAGCATTCTCAACTTGGTAAACTCAGATTCTCCTTCCGACACACCACAGCTGCCTCCACTGTTCTAGATCAATTAATTTGTTTTATTATTATTTTACTGCAGAGGTTGGATTTGGATTTTACTGCTGAGATACTTTCAGTTATATTTGAATTGTCTTCCACTCAATGAATCCTCAGTAAAATTGTCATCCTGTGTTTTCTAGGAACTAACCCATCAGAGAAAGATGGAAAGTTGTTTCTCTTTTGCTTCAAGTAAGTCAAAATGCCGGTAAACTTATTAGAAGGCAGGATGGGTCAACACCAATGTAATTCAGGATGACTGCAGTGTTTGTTTTCACACAGACATGGTAGGTGCAAGTGTAGTCATCTCCCACATCAACCATTAATGACGCCTGGGCCAGTATCAATTAGAGCACCCACTCTAGAATATATATATCACTGATTTAATAAATTAAGGAGTAAAATTAAATCGATTCTTCTTCCTCCACTTGCACTGTAATAATCACACTGTCCCCAAAGGATAATTAACAAGTAGCAAGCAGGTCCACTGGGAAAAAAAGGAACCACAAGTTTGGCAGTATGCTAAAGGCCATGGCCCCATAAGACTGTTGCCAGTCACCATCGCCTTAATAACTAATGACGCAGTTCTTCCATCTGTGCCTCTAACCAATCTATTCATTGAAGGCAACGGCTGGCCATTTAATTTTCCCTTGACAGAAGCCAAGCCCATTCATGATCAGAGACTAGTCCTTATTAACTGATGCGTCGAACCATAACATACTAAAGTAAATGTAAAACCTATATGGTTGTTATTTACCATATGGAACAAGCATACTAGTTTAATAACAGTCAAAACAGTAGCTGAAAGCATTGTTTTCAGTAAAGAAAATCCAATGCTCTCAGCTTAAATAATAGGTATGGTTTTCTGTTAACAAATGAGAAAGGTAGGTTGATGATCCTATGGATTTGACCAATAAAGTAAATTAAGATCGCATGTAAATGTCAACCATAACAATGTCATTGACATAGGCACAAGGAAAATAAGATGCCATCCCCTGACAAAGGAGTGCCAAAAGTAGCTGAATGTAAAATCTATAGGACAGAAACGGCTCACAGATAAGATCTCACATTTTAGTGAGGTTACTTTTTGAATGAATCAAACTCTTTAATTTTTCACAATCAGACAGTTGCTAGGCTTCAAATTAGGCAGAAAATACAATATTATCATGAATGGCAAAGTTCAGAATTTTTAAAGAGAAAATATGGCTGAAATTCATAATAGAAAGTGCAAACATGTATCTTTTTTTTTCCAACTATTTTTGGTACTCATCACTTGGATAACCAGATAACAATGATTTTTCAAATGTTGATCAGCATGGTTTTACGGTGATGATTTAGTGTCCAGTTTGTGTTTTAGGCATTAGGCAGTGAACCCTCAGTTCCCAAACATCAGGGGAAAAAAAAATTCACTACTTGCTAGTAGTAACACTCCTTTGTATGTCACATGCAATCCCAGTTAGTTGCAAACCACACAAAAATTTTGGTTTTCCACTTGGTGTCAAAGCTTTTATTTCCATGACCCATCACATGCTTAAGATTTCAACACCACCTAAAGCTTCTCATTGGCCTCCAGAGGTTTATTAGCCTGGCAGAAGAAGTTGTAATAATATTGAAAGGCACTGAAGTTTGGATCTGGCAAGCTACTGTGGAGTAGAGATTTCTGAAAGTATTTAAATTTTCTATGTGATAAGACTTTAATCTCTGGATAATGTATGCCCCTAAAAGCTATGCAAACAGGACTGGAAAGACAAGATCATCCAAAATTTAAAACCACTCGCCAAAAAAGGACTGTCAGTTAACCACAGGAGTAAAGTGAAAGTGACAAAATCTTCTTAATCCATCAACAGTTCACTCAGTGTTTAGACTGTCAGAGATGCTATTGAGGAATGCTTTTAATAAGACTACATTCTCAGAAAAATAGGCCAGCTCATCACTATTCTGATGCAATTTATTGAATTATGCAATGCTTGCAAGCAATAGAAAGATGCATATTATGATGTATTTGTTATAAAAGCTAACAAAGTCATTTCATACAAAAGTTAGGATAAAAAAAAAGTTCATGGAAAGAATTACTTAGTGTTTGCATTCCCTTCATTTGGTTTAGGAATCTTCTTGTACTCGTAGTTGTATATGTCAACCCTCTCTTGTAAAACCTGCAGAACAAAAGCCACTAAGCCCATACACAAAAAACTCTATTTTCTTTAGTCCGTTGCATATTCATAAAAAGAGAATACCTTGAGCTCTTCCTCCAAAGAGAACTTTTTCGGTTTGTACCCTTCCATAGGTCCTGTTCTTGACAATGCTTTTGTTGATTCAAGCAACTCCCACTCAAGATCATCTTTCTCCTTACTCACTTCTTTACTGAAGTTAAAAGAGCCATTCCATCCCATAAGAACCAGTGCAACTAATAATAGCAAAACAAGAAAAGAAAAATACTCACCCGCCTTGAATGAGATGGGCAAGCCCAACTGATCCTAAAACTGTGAGGGAAATAAGCGGAAGACCATACCGAAGAAACGGGTATTTCCTACCCCATCTTTTAAACTGCGCAGCTGAGCTCAAAATCTTAGCAGGAGAATCCCCATTATCAACCTTCTGAGCCAAATTCACCTTTCTATCTGTCATCACTACTCCTAATTCTGTCAAACAAAGAAGAAACAAACAGTGAAGAAGATAACAACAACAAGAAACAAAAAGATAATTTTGCTTTCTTGCTCTAATTCTGGAAAAAGTAAATGAAAGTTTCCTAAAAGGCATTTCGTCAAACACATTGTGTGCAAGATGAACTGGCTATTTTTTCAACCAAAAAAAAAAAAAAAAAGATTAACTTGTTAACTATTCTTATCATGGATATACAATTAAAACCAAATTAAAAAAAATTCAAATTCAATCAAGCCAGGGAGTTCTGAAAATTCCCAAAAAAAAAATGAAAAATGAAGACACTAAAAAGAGATTTAATGATAATAAAGCACCAATTTTTCTCATAGTAGAGAATCATCAATCATGTCAATCATGCAGTGAGATTAAGGAAGATGAAGAGGAGAGGAGGCTTAGTCGTTCGTACCCTTGACCGCGAGACGTGTGAATCCGAGACAACACCGGTGACGGACGTGGTCTTCCCTCACAGCGTGATGGTTTAGTGCATTCAAATACCACTATTTTTACAAATTTAATTTTTTTTTAATTATCTTTTAATAGTTATTTTTCTTGAGAAAAATATAAAGTTGGGACTTGGGAGAGGTTTTTACTTTTTAGAGATAAATTGGAGGAGTTTTTTGAAAAAAGAAATTTATTTTATATGATGCATGTTACTCCCTCTATTCTTTTTTTATTTGTTATATTTATTCAATTCATACGGATTACAAAAAAATGATTAAAGTTAGTTGATTACTTATATTTTATTAAAAAATTCATTATTTTTTAAAATTACTATATTTAAAACTTCATTAAAGGGAGTAAATGTTTTAATATTTAGTTGATTATGATTTAATAAAAATTATATAAGTACATTAAATTAAAGAATAATTTAAAAAAATTATTTAATATTACAGAAAATTTTCAATATGACTAGTAAAAACATAACAAAAAAAATTCAAAATGTGAAAAGTAAAAAAAAAAAAAGGAAAGAGTGATTTTATGTATTTTATTTTAGAAACTTTTACGTATTTTCATTAAAAAAAATTTAATTGTTCTTGCATTTAACCTCACATGCTTTTATTACTTAACATATGCTATATATATTATGTAAAATTAAGATTTTTTTAGACAAATATAATAAGTCATGTATCAAGGTATGCACGGGTTTTGGTCTCTTACTCTCGTAGGCACAGGGTCATAGGGGACCTGTGTCAATAGGCTAAAGCATTATTTGCATAAATATGATTTCCATTCATAAAATGATTGTTTATGCTTTTATTTTTTTAACTATAACAGTGAAATAATATTTTTAAAGTTTTATATATAGATAAAAAATATATATTTTATAGTGTTAAATTTATTTGTTTATCAAGATTTAATCTCAACACCCTTCGACTTTAGTGAAGTTAATTCAAACTGTGACATTTTTTTATTGATAAAACAGACAAATCACATGTTAGAAGTTTGTTCTTAAGTAACATCTTTTCACATTTGTATTTAGACATACTTTATTTATGATTTTGTCTAAAATTAATTTATTTACATACCATTTTCCCCACCAATTATATGCTTTTAATTTAATAATTTACTGGATTTTTTTTAAGTTCAATAATTTTTTTCTTTGTAAATATTAACTGTTTAAAAAGTTTTTTTTTCTCTAGACAAAATAGTATTAAACTTTTATGGCTATATATATATATATATATTATATTTTTTTGATAAAATGTGAACAGGCTTTTTATTGTATCCCTACATAAAATTAGTATGTTGTAATTTTTTATTTTCTTCTATAATCTTTTTGGAGGCCTCAATCTCTATGAGGTTTCATCAAACTGGAGGACTTAATGACACTGGCCTACTTAAAAATCTTGTTACACTCAAATGATATGTTTTTATTATATTCAAATTTATAAACTCTTGATTTATTAATATAAGTGATAATTTAATATTTTCAAAGAGTTTTCACGTTCACCATCTCCTCAACACAACTGGAGTGTTGATATTTTATTTTATTTTTTAAAATTAAAACTCTTTTTTTTTTTTTACAATGAAGGTCTTAAACAGAAAGTTAATAATATTTTAAAAAAATAAACAGTAAATAATTTCAGTATTTTTTTTATTTTAATTTTTTAGATGAATGACAGGTAATAAAAGGCACGGGTAAATTTTTTAGTAGATCGTTAAACTTTTGCTCATTTTCACTTTGATTACCGAAATTCAATTTATATCAATTTAATCATTCAACTTTAATTTAATTTCAACCGGTAATAAATATCTCCGTCCCAACTATAATTAAATTAAAAGCGGAGGGGTTTTCTGCAAACCACTCAACTCGCTCAAATATCCATAAGAACCCCATTCGAGCTCGACCTTTCCCATTGTCCTCCTCTTCTTCCCACCTTATCTTCTTCTTCTTCTTCTTCATGGCGGCGGCTTCCTCATCTCTCCATCTCCCTTCCATCTTTCCCAAAGCCCTCACCATCTCCTCCAGGGTCTCTGCTCTTCCTCTCTTCTCTCTGGTTTCCTCCAGACCCGTCAAGGTTCTGCCTCTTGTTCTCCAATGTCCCAAGACCCGGCACATCGCTATCCCTAGGGTTGCGCTCTCGTCCGACTTCGAGGAGAAACTGGATGAGGACGCCGATGAGCAGGGCGGAGAGGTTGCCAGTTTCTCGCCGGAGCTTAAGCTATTTGTGGGTAACCTCCCCTTCACTGTTGACAGCTCAGAGCTTGCCGGCCTCTTTGAAAGCGTGGGCTCTGTCGAGATGGTCGAGGTGTCCTACTCTTTCATTCTCTCTTTCTCTCTTCATTTTTTGTCTTTTTTAGTAGCCGTTTAGGAATTGTGTCTCTCTAGCAGCATTCATTCACTGAGATTGCAAAGTTGGCTGCTTTTCCAGGTTATCTATGATAAGCTAACAGGGAAAAGCCGAGGGTTTGGATTTGTGACCATGTCCAGTGTTGGTGAAGTCGAAGCTGCGGAAAAGCAGTTTAATGGTTATGTGAGTATCTCTACTCAAAATTATTTCTGCTATGTTTGAGCGCTGTGGTTCAGATTTATTTTGCCTTCACATTTTATATAAAAAGGATTTAATTTGGTCTGGACTTGTTTATATTGTGATTTATTCAGCTTGAAGAGCTTAATTGTTTGTCAAATAAAGGTTTAGTTATCTTCCATTTGATATACATAACCAAATTGTTTGAGTACAACCTTGGAATTATCATGTTAATGCATGGTAATGTGTTATGTATTTGATGTTGCTTACTCATTTTTCTCTTCTTGGTATTTGATGTTTGTGTACAACGAATAGTATATGACCTGTTATTGGATGGCGAGCAGCTGTAAGCACATTATCAGTGATAGCTGATCTCTTTGTTGCCCTTGGCTTGGATAATTCAATTTTAACTGTTTGACTGCATCATCACGTGTAATTTTTGTTTGCTGTGCAACACATGTGCCTGCGGATTTGCATTTCTATTTTGTTTTTGTGTTGTGTTCTGTTGATAACAGAGTGTTGGCATATTATTGAAAATAGATTGACATGGATAATCTGATTGCCCTTGGCCTCTTCAATTTCTGGTATAACATGATTTCCAATGTGATTCTTTCGAAGAAATCTTATCAGTTTCCTGCTTTTTTTAAAAAAAAATGAAATTTATTTTAAAATTAATATGGGGCATGTATTAGTTCTCTATAAAATAGGTAAATTTATCTCAATTAGATTGTTGAGCATGTAATTTTCATATGCGACAGGAACTCGGGGGGAGACCATTGAGGGTGAGTGCAGGGCCACCTCCCCGTAAAGATGATTTCCCATCAAGAGGATCCCGGTCAATTTCTAGTTTCAATTCTCCTAACAAGGTTTATGTGGGTAACCTTTCATGGGGTGTTGACAAGTCAACTCTCGAGTCCCTGTTCAGTGAACAAGGAAAGGTGATGGATGCAAGAGTGGTGTATTGTAGGGAGAGTGGTAGATCGAGAGGCTTTGGTTTTGTTACTTACAGCACTGCTGAGGAGGTCGACAATGCTATTTCGGCACTTAATGGTTTTGTAAGTTACCTTCACTATCGTGTTTCATCAAACAGTCACCTATCCTTGCATCTTTACAAATATTGACACTTTGCCTTGTTTGCATTTTGAGTTTTCATCGGCAGAATAGTGAGCTATTTGACATATCTGATATCAGGCCAGATTAAGTGATATTGTCAAGTACCTTTTGACATTGTTGTATATGTCAATTTATTCTGTGGCAGACATGTTGTGAATTCTTTTTTATGTTTCTTCATCAATATTTCCATCAATGTAAAGAAGCCTTAGATTCAGTTAATTACATCCATGAGAGATACGGTAAGAAGCTCTACATTACAATATTTGCACTGATATGATGTTAGTGTAGGTTAAGCTAACACTCCAAAGAAATGGAACTGAGCCTCGTGTTATGCACTGATACTGTTCCCTTAGCATTCTCCAATGCCTTGGGGCTTCATGTCTACTTGTCTGCAGTCATATAATCATCCTTCAGATTGTCTGCTGTTACTGTTTTCTAAGTTCTGTTCTATCCACTGTTGGGTGCTTTGTTCATTCAAATGTGATGAGCATACAAGTGATAACCCCCATGATGATAAATTGTTTTTCTTATACTGGATTGCGGTCATTCTTTTGCAGGATCTTGATGGCAGAAATATTCGTGTAATGGTGGCAGAGGACAAGCCGAAACAGCAGTTTTGATTGCTTGATTTTCCCGTTTCCAGTTTTTATGGCCACAACGCAGTTTTGTCAGGTTTCATGGCAAGTGATGAATTTTTCTGCTGAATTATGGTCCTAGGAAGCCTTTCTTAGGAAGCTACTTCTGGATATAACTTTGGAACCGGATATGTTGCTGTGAGGTAAAAGTAAATGCTTTACTTGGTTTAGCTTAAACAGACTCCTTTTGCTGATTGATTTTTCTGTTGCCCTTAGATTTCTGCTGTCAAATATTTTAAAGCATTTGACGTTACATTTTTCGTGTTTAATTTCTCAGTATGGCTGAATAATTTAGATTGAATTATTTTCATCACTTCAAAACATATTCAACTAATTAAAGATAATAAATCACATTCTATAAAATCAAACATAAATCATGCAGATTTTATGTCTGGGTGCATGTGAAATTATGCCTGTGTGCCTTTTTCAGCAGATTGACTAGCTATTAATTAAATTATTAGTCATTTTTTATCTGTTTAATCAACATTGTAAACTATTATTTCTGCCATCAAGGTCCTGACAAAATTATTGTCACTATATAATGCATGTGAAAGTTGGGTTTGGGACCTTCATGGTAACTAATATTTCGCTTGTGAAATACAGTTCCAAACAAGCGGAAGCCATCACCAAATTATTGTCACTATATAACATGATTGATGGCATTAGGAACTACAATACAACATGCCATGCTTGTTGGTTTCTATCTTTATTGTTGGGTTTGGTGTGCCACTAAAATGATTATTGTCTGTCTACTCATGCATTAATAACAATAATAATAATAATAATAGCAGTAACATACCTAATGATGTGAATATGAAATAACAGGAGAGATAATTGGTGATTTAGTAGTAATTCACAACAAAGTGCGTAGAGGGGTAAATGTTTGAAATTTTGCTCATGTAATATTGTTTATCATTATTAGAGGGTGTTAAGCCATCATAATTGGTGCAATCTTTTTTTTTTTATAATATTTATTTTTTTTTGTTAAAAAAAAAAGATATTGCGGTTTTCATCAAATGGTTTTGAAATCCCTACACGCTCGTGGTGGGTGGTGGGTGGTTTCATGGTTTTCTTTTTCTTTATGTTTTTCCCCCTTTGAAAGGGTTTTAAATGATCATTACATAACTATTGATGTGGAAGAAAATGATTTTATCACTCTTTGTTTTTTTGGTTTTTTTTTTTACTATGATTTAAATTTTAAAGAAGTACATTAGTAATAAATAAAGTTTCTTTTGAAATATAAAGTGTATTTTATATCATAACCAATTATTTAGATTAGAGCTAATTATTCATTCTTCTTAGAACCTTTGTGTTCATACTTCGTGACCCGTTCATAATCATTACTTATTTGTTCAGTGGTTGGTTAGAGCCACTAGATGTTCATACTCATTCCTTAAGTGGTTCATTAGAGTCCCTAGTTGCCAGGTAGGCATATTTTAGGGACCACTTTATTAGGGATGTTAATTGGTCCCGGTCCCGATGGGGTCGGGGAATTTTTTTGGGGTCGGGGCCGGGGTCTAAAAAAAATTCCCCGCCCCGGCCCCAAAATACTAAATATTTAATTTAAATAATATATATATATTATGTTATAAATATCTAAATAAAAATTGAAAAAAACCTATATATATATTTATTTAATTAACAAATTATTAATAATTAAATGAACATTAGTATAAAAATTAAATAAAATTCTAAACTTATATTAACTATATTGTATTTTTAATTTTTTTTTAAAATTTGTAAATAATTTATTAGTGATTGTGTATTTTGATATTTTGTATTAGATCGTATTTATAAATGGGTTTCTCAATTATTAAAATTTGTATGGTTTTTTTAACAAATATTTTATAAATTTTATTTTAATTAAAAATAATTTTTTAAATTTATTAATCGGGGCCAGGGAATCCCCGAACCTGAAAAACCCCCACGGGGACGGGGACGGGGACGGGAAAAAAAATTCTCCTTATTCGGGTTTGGGGCCGGATTCGGGGATGGGAGTTTCATTTCGGGATCAGGGCCGGGGAATGTATTCCCAGGTGAATCCCCGCCCGTTGACATCTCTACACTTTATATTTATTTTTGGTTATGTTAACTACCAAGATAGTAGATGCAATTTATTTAAAATTAAATTTTTATCTATTGGGACAATTTTATTTCTTAAGAAAATTTGTTCATACCATCCAAGGACCAAGAGATTATGAAATTATTATTATTATTGGCGACTTTATCCATCACCAAGAGACTAACGTCATGAAAAGATACCAATATATATAAAATTACAAAGACTATTCAGTGAGAATAAACTTGACCATGGATCAATAAATAATTAGCAAGTGGTGTGGTGGGGAACAAACCTGCACTTGTTCTACCAAATCCACAACTGACCAAGTGGACCACTAGTGTACCACCCAAAATGCAATGAATACTTTGCACATAGGACAAAGGTCCAAAACCTCGGCTTTTATTGATGCATTCGAATTATTATTATTTTTTTTAAGGACGATTTGATTCACGGTAATTTTTTTATATTATTATTTATTATATGATAATTTGAAAAATTAATATATTTAAATTAGTGGCAATGGAAATGTTTATAGTAATTTATAATTATCAATCTTGAAACATTATCAAAAAATTTGATAATCTCATCACCATCAAAACATGTGTTATGTTGGATTACCAAGAGAGTCGTAGTTTGAAATTTTTTCTAAACAACTCTTTTTATGAAAAAAAAAATTTAACATTAAAAAATCAATTTGAATAATGTTATTTTGAGAATATTTTTAATTAAAAAAAAAAAAAAAAATTTATTATAATCAATTAATTTTTATTTATAATTTGTATCTTATTTTAACTGTAAAATTTACACAAAATTATAGTTATAAGGGTATTTTGAAAATTTTGTAATATTACTGTGGCCAATTAAACATGGTTATTACAATGATCACGATATTTTTGAGTTATCTACTTCATTATTATGTTAATCTTATTATTGTGTAATATATTATAAAAAAAATATGTTATCAATTTTCCATTTTGTTATACAAAGAATTTTCTCTTTTAAGGGAAAATAATTCTTATTTTATTTTTTATGTAATATTTTTTAATATATGGATTTATATATATTGATAATATGTTTAAATCACTGAATAATACATGAATTAAGAGGAAGTCTAACACTCGATTTGGTTCGAACACTCGGCCTAATGAGAGCGGTGTATCTAATTATTATTATTTTTTTAATAAATAAATAAATCGTAATCCCCCCTATAAAAAAAAGTACCACAGTGGGTTCCTCCACAAATGTCTACATCAATCTTAATGGCAATGACATATAAAGCTTAACACCAGCGTTCATATATATATATCATGTCCTCATAGTTCTTTACAAGAAAACCCTTCATCATTGTCTTCTGATTGTGAACATCCTCAAATCACTTTCAGCAAACAAACAGTGTATCATCAGCAATAATATAATTTAAAAAATGTAACAACGATTATTAACTTGTTGTCCGTGTGTTTACTCGGTCTTTCTTTCCTTGACAACAGAACCGAAATCCTTCTCTTACGCTTTCATTGATAAGATCTGTCAGGTAATTTTTTAAAAATAAATAAATCATTTAAAATATTTAAAATTTAGATATATATATAGATAATTAAAATTATAAAATCACACATCCAATAACTCATAGGCCAACCACATTTGGCTACTTAAAAATATAAGTTCAACATTTAATGAAGAGTTCAATATTCAATGCAAAAATAAAATATTGAAAAATCTGAGTTTAATGAAAAACGGTGATGGTAATATATCACCCGTTCTAATTGAAAGCGGAAAAACTAATATTCTATTTTTCAGTTTATGTGTACTTGTTTTTAGCATGTGTTTATAAAATAAAATAAAATAAACAGAGAAGAGAAGAGAGAACGGAACGGGACTTTAAAATAAATAAATAAAATAATAAATTATTTACAGCGGCATCCAGCTTGCAAGTGCATGAATGAAACCATCGCTAACAAGGCCCATTTCTTATACACGGTTTGGTTTGATGTTAACCATGAACCAACCTCCCCAGAAACACCCAAAAATATCCCGTTTCTTCCGTCCTTCTTCTCATCTTTTTCAAATTTCCAACTAATTATTAATTTAATATATATATATAATAATTTCCATATTTATTAAACCACCAAGCAGCAGGCCCAAGTTCTCCTCCACCTCGTCACTCTTACCGCACTCTCTCTTTTTTTTTTTTCTCATTCGTTTTCATTGTCGCCATTTTTGACCTAATGGCCGTCACCTCCGCTTCGTGCCATTTCTTAGCCCTTCCCAAACCCTTCATCCCCTCCGCCGCCGCCACCGCCACCGCCGCCGCCGCCTCCTTCGATCCCCGTTCCACAGCTGCCAATCATGGCGGTCCCGACAAGCCCTCCGCTTGCCTCCGCCCTGGCTCCTCCTCGTCTCTCCGCCATTTGGGTTTCTCATCCGCGCTCATCCTTCGGTTTCCGCCCAACTTCGTCCGCCAGCTTAGTACCAAGGCCCGCCGTAATTGCAGCAACATCGGTGTAGCCCAGATCGTCGCCGCTTCGTGGTCAAACAACACCAACCCTGTTCCTCCTCCCTCCGCCGCCGCTGCCATCGATGGCCCACTTGCGGCTGTCCCCTTGGCGGCGGATGCGGATTCGGCTGCTGTCGTCTTCGATGGCATCGCCAGTCCTCCACAGACTGCAGATGGCCCTAAGGCCGCTGCTTCTGCATCTGCGATTTTTAGCTCCGATGGGAGCCTTGCTGTCCATGCCGGTGAGTTTCATCCTTCCCATCCTTCCTTGCTTAGTATGTATACTTGAGATGATTTTCTCACTGGATAAAATATTGTTATCTTTCGAATTTGCGTTCTGGTTTTATAGATCTGAGGGTGAGAAGGTGTTGTTTATCTAATGTTTTCAGGTGAAAGATTTGGGCGCGGCATAGTTACGGATGGTATCACCACCCCTATCGTCAACACATCTGCTTACTGGTTCAAAAACTCTAACCAGCTGCTCGATTTCAAGGTTTTGGATCGATTCCTTTTATCCTCCGTTATTTATCTTGTGTCCGGATGCTCAAGTCACTGTCTTTGTGATTCTTTACAGGAAGGAAGGCATACTAGCTATGAGTATGGACGCTATGGAAACCCAACCACAGCTGTTTTGGAGGCAAAGATAAGGTTTGTTGGCTCGCTTCAAATTCCTTCCCCCACGCTTTTGCTGTGCTTTCAATGTTGCATTCATCATTGATCGATTTTGCTCTATGTCGCTGAGCAGTGCATTGGAGAGAGCCGAGTCTACCCTGTTTATGGCTTCCGGTATGAATGCTTCTGTTTGTCTGCTCTCAGCACTGGTACCTGCTGGTGGCCATATTGTTACGACCACTGATTTCTACAGGAAGACTAGGAAATACATGGAGAACGAGCTCCCCCAAAAAGGGATCACAGTAAAGTTTTCTCCCCAAAATAATTCTTGATTTTCGCTTGGCTGCACGTTTTTAGCATATTGTCTTTGGTGTATGATTATATTTATGACCTACAATTGATTGCTTTGGTCTAAGTGTCAAAGTGTTCTCTTTTTCAGTGAGAAGTAGATGACACCAGGGTTTAAAGATTTATATTTCATAGAAAGCTGGGCGACTGATAAGATTTTGGCTTTATAAAAGGCCCTATTTTTTCCCATAATATGGATTGAGGACATTACTCTGCCTTTTTTTATAGTGATTAAAAGTCATTATGATTTTTCACATTTTCTTAATGAACATGCGACTTGTGAAATTCTCTTTGCAAAATAGGTTACTTTATATTCCAATGCATAGGTGCTGATGCTATGTATTATTACAAACTAATTGTTGCAAATTTGGTCACTGGATAAATTATCATAAACCAATTGGTGCAAATTTGGTTACTGGATAACTTGATTCCGATATGGTAATGGACTTTTGATAGGACATTATGATTTCGGATGACTTTCTTCTCCTTTGCAGCTTGATATTTTTTTGTGGCCATTGAAATGTAGACGCATCCAAATATTTTGTTGTGGTGGTGTCTGTTGAAGAGAATATATCCTTCTTCATGACATTACCTGATGCTTGTGTTCCACATCTTTCTTCCATGCCCTCAAGCTACTCTTCCTCTGTTTACAAAACAGCGATAGTAGTACTGCTCATCTTTGATTGTGATTTTTTTAACCTCTGTTCACTATCCTAGCTAGGTGAAGGTTGTGAAATTACCAACATGATATTCTTTCCATATGATACCTTTTTGATTCATGTTTGCTGCTGCTTGTATTTTTTGATCTGTTGGCTTTATGACAAATCTTCACGCATGCTGGTAATTTTGGTTTTTGTTTCCTATGCAATGCAGACAACTGTCATTGACCCAGCTGATGTTGACTCTTTGACGGCTGCTCTGGATAAACATAATGTGAGTGAATTGTTACTTTCAAGTCCCTATTTAACATGTATAATTCTTGTTGTATGCTTGTGCTGGAGCTAACATGTTTGCTTACACAGGTATCTCTATTCTTCACCGAAACACCAACTAATCCATTCTTCCGATGTGTTGATATCAAGTTGGTTTCAGAGCTTTGCCATAGCAAAGGTACAGTGGTTTGCATAGATGGCACTTTTGCGTCACCTATTAATCAGAAAGCCTTGATGTTGGGAGCCGACCTTGTTCTGCATTCTGCAACCAAGTTTATTGCTGGTCATAATGATGTGAGTTAATAAATCTGTTGGATCTGCACGGCGGAGTTGAGAAAAATGATTCTTTTCTTTTTTGCCTCTAACATTGTTTCCTCTTCATTGCTCAGGTTCTTGGTGGTTGCATCAGTGGCTCAGAGGAACTAATTTCCAAAATACGCCTGTATCACAATGTTGTTGGTGGTGTTCTAAATCCTGTAAGTCTACATCAGGGCATAGCTTTTATTAGACAAACCAATAGTCCCATGCTGGTTACATATATATATATGTGTGTGTGTGTGTGTGTGTGTGTGTGTGTGTGTGTGTATTGTGACCTTTCGGTTTGAATTGAGCATAATATGTGACATGTCTGGGTCTCTGAGCTGAGTCGTTGGTGATGCATATCCTATGTTGGCGAGGATATTATGTGTGAATTTTAGTATTATTCTGTATGCATTTCTGTATTAGCTTCAGATATTTTACATTAATATTGGTTGTTATTGTCTGTAGTTTTTATTTAAGGAATTTCGGAGCACTTCTGATGTTAGCCATAGATGCTTGATGTTAAAGTTTGTTACTTAATGTCTTCAATTTCTTTCTTTATACTAACTTGGAAGAAAACATTTTACTTCCAGAATGCTGCGTATATGATCCTTCGAGGTATGAAGACATTGCATCTTCGTGTACAGCAACATAACAGTACAGCATTGAGGATGGCCCAATTTTTAGAGGAACATCCCAAGGTGCTACATTTTCCCCTTGTATTATTATGATTATTGCTTTATGAAAATAGCAGATCACTGGTGTTGAAATTTTTGGCTCAATTTCACTCAAAATATGGTAATCTATCCGTTGACCACAAAAGTGTGGTATCTTCTATGTAATGCTCAAAAATACACTGGTTTCTATTGCAATTCACTTTTCTAAAGATTATCAAAATACCCTAATGGCCTATTAAAAGCATGCATAGTAGTAATTGTCCTTTCCTGGTGTAACTGAATTGAAGAGGAATTTAATTTGCCTGCAATTTGATCTATTGAATCAAATGCTCATGTAGTTGAACTCGTACCAAATTATTGGCCAATGCCTATATTTGACATCAAAGGAGCTTAGTTTTAATAAAACCCAGAACTATTTATTGATCTTAGGCAGCCGTGGTTCCTTTAGTTCATTAGTTGTCAATGAACCAAGCTGGCTTGCTATGCTTACCTTGAACCAAGCAAGTTGTGCTCACCGTGCTCACCTCGCAAACAATTGGCTTGCAGTAGCCACAGTGAACCTAAATTTCCAGATAACAGTGATTGTATTACTCATCAATTAAAAGGTGAGGAATGGACATAGGGTACCTTACTTGGGCCAAAGATGAGGCTCTTTGTTTAACATAGCGGTTTGTGATTGCCCAAATAACATAGGTATTCCTTTTTTTCCTGCTAACCTATATGCAGTGATCTTTGACTTCTATACTAGCAAGTCATTGCTTGATTAATTTGTTCTCTTGGAAAACAAGCTGGGAGCAATGTAGCATATTGTCTATGGGTATATCAAAGTATTTACCGCTGCTTGTCCATTTTCTGACTTGCCCTGTTATCAGATTATACGAGTCTATTATCCGGGATTGCCAAGTCATCCGGAGCATCACATTGCCAAAAAGCAAATGACTGGTTTTGGTGGTGTGGTCAGTTTTGAGGTGGGATATCTATTATTGCATATATTCGAAATAGTTCTATTCAGTGGTCTCATTTTTGCCAGTTATTCTGGTGGCGCAGGTTGACGGTGATTTGAGGACTACTATGAAGTTCATTGATTCTTTGAAGATCCCTTATAATGCCCCATCCTTTGGAGGCTGTGAGAGCATTATAGACCAACCTGCCCTCATGTCATACTGGTATTACTCCCTTAAATTTTGTTTTGAATTGCAATTAAGTAAACTCCATTCTAAGGTTGCTAAATATGATTACCATGGAATTCCTGACATGATTGTTTCGTCGAACAGGGACAGCCCTTCGGAGAGAACCAAATATGGGATCAAGGACAACCTGGTGAGGTTCAGTTGTGGTGTAGAGGACTTTGAGGATCTGAAGGCTGATATAGCTCAGGCCTTAGATGCCATCTAAAGATTCCATGCCTGATCTTCATATCTGGATTCTTGATCTCTTCTTATTATATGGACTCTTTGATGATTCTTCTGCTGTTCTTCTATGGCTTGTGCTTGCAGTTTGCTTGAACTTTGTTTGCTGGGGATCTTGTGTTAAGAACTTTGTTTCTTTAATCATGAACTTTTCTTTGATTCCATGAGCTTCATTTTAAATGTTATCTTTTGTTGCCTAATAATCATACACCAGCGCAGCAGGATCCACTCACTTTATTTGGTTGTGAGGATAAACAAACCTGGACCGGAAAATTTTAGCATCTACAGATCCTTAGGTTTTTTTGTCATCATCATAACTGATAGTTAAGTGCTCATTTCTCAAATATTAGTTGGTGTGGGAGAAAATCCGGTTATTAATCATGAAATTAATTTCTATAAGTAACGTTAATCATGTAAATTGTAGCATATTTATGGTTTTTTATAGCATTAACAACATTAAAATACACTTGAATTAAACTATTTTTAAATTTTTAAAAAACACTATTAAGTTGTCACATCAATGGGTTCCTGGATTTAATGGCTTCCTAAACATAAATAAAAAATTCAAATCCAAAAACTTTTTTGCACATTTTTTTTTTCAACATTTTACAAAAACCAGTGCAGGCATAGTAATGACATTGGAAAATTTTAAAATATCAACATAATTCTAAATTTTTTTATACAATTAATCTTCTAATAACGAATAACCTTATCTACAACGTAAATACATTAATGCTCTATCAACTATATTTAAAAAAAATTCATTTTATTGCAAAAACCGGTCCTTTTGTATGTAGAAATCCTTATTTTTATTTATTAATTTTTTTTTTTTGAAAGATATGCAGAAATCAGCTTGCGCAATTTTAATTTTAATTTTATAAAAATAATAAACACAACAAATAAAAAGATATCAAAGACAAACACATACTGTGATGCACCAATTACTGTAGCTCAATGACATTTTAAAATTTATTAACTCGATTAAATATCACATAAAAAATTAGAGTACAAAAATTCAACTCTAGGTCTATTCATTAATCATCTATGTAACATTTCAGTGCATTAAATATTATTGAAAGACTCACTTATAATTTATTTATTTATTTATTTATTTATTAACAACACTTTTTTTTTCTTTTCAAATTTAAGTATAAAAATATATATAATTTTTCAAATAAATAAATAAATATTGCTAATTAAGGCTACAAAATCAAATGCTGATCCTGGAGTGGATGATAAAGCAACGGCAACACTTGGCGGGTTTTCATCAAGCTCTTCCATGGCGTTCCTCCATCACCACCTCCCATTCCACCTCCATCTCACCACACTCACTCCGCCCACCAGGACAAGCCCTAGATTGCTCCGCACTCTCGCTTGCGCTTCTCCAGACGGACTCCATGGATCCCGTTCTCCCTCCCAATCGGTTCTCGATTCCTTCTGGCAATGGGCCACTGACAAGGGCGCTGTCTCTTCCTCCTTGAAACCTGGCTTCTTCGTCCCGGAAGGGCTAGGGCTTCTCGCCCAGAGAAACATCTCCGGCAATGAGGTAGTGCTTGAGGTCCCCAAATCCCTCTGGATTACCTCCGAACTCGTCGCTGCCTCTGATCTTGGCCGCCTCTGCACCGGTTTCAAGCCTTGGGTCTCTATCTCCCTCTTCCTTCTCTGCGAGAGATCCAAGGGTGATGCTTCCCCATGGCGGCCCTACATCGATATCCTCCCCCAATCCACCGATTCCACCATCTTCTGGTCGGTGGACACTGCGCGATTGCCAATCTATGGTGCTTTTCACTATGTCCTCATTGCTTCGCTAATGCTTAATGTTTTTCGTATTTCCAGTGCAGGTCGGAGGAAGAGCTTGCCGAGATTCAAGGTGAGACGACAATCCTGTTTTTTGTTTCTCGATTTTGTATTGCATTTTCATTCATTGATGCTTGCCTTGTGTTTCAAACTTGAGAATGAATAGTTGGAGTATCAATCGTGAGTTCTTTGTTTTATGTGTCTTCATTGTATACAAGGTCTTTGTGTCTTTATAGTTTGCTAACTTTTAACATTGTTGCTTGTTTTGTTCGTCTTCATTGTTAGTGAGCATCATAGTAGTACTACCCTTACTGTAAGTAAGTGTGAGTTCATTTGTTCTACTTCCATTATCATATGCTTGTGATCTTGTGTGCTCTGTACTCAGAATTTCTCCTTTTGTTTTTTTTTCTCTTGGAACTAAATTTGAAGAAAATTAGTACTCTATAATGTTGTGATCTTGAATAAATTTTTTGCTTTTCTTTTTATGCTTTGCAGGAACCCAATTGCTGAGCACAACATTGGGTGTCAAAGAATATGTACAAAGTGAATTTCTCAAAGTTGAAAATGAAGTGATTCTTCCTAACAAGAACATTTTTCCTTCGACCATCACATTTGATGATTTCTTATGGGCATTTGGAATGCTCAGATCAAGAGCATTTTCACGCCTTCGTGGTGAAAATCTTGTCCTCATCCCACTTGCAGACCTTGTAAGATCTCTGCTGGGATACTTTGCTATTTTTATTTTTTTATAGTGTTTGTTGGTTAATCATGGTATCTTTTTACTGATCCTGATCAGATTAATCACAATTATAGAATAAAATCAGAAGATGATTCATGGGAGATCAAAGCAAAGGGCATTTTCTCCAGAGAACTCATATTCTCCCTGCGGACACCAGTTCCTGTCAATATGGGTGAGCAGGTAAACTCTGCTTCTAATCGGATCAATTCTAGAATCAGGATTATGGTAAATTATGGGATCAGCTATCAGGCAGGTTTAAGAGCGCTGATAGAAGATCCAAATTCAATTATTTAAATAATCAAATTATGACAACTGTAGTGTGAATCTGTGCAATTATATTTGTATTTACAAGTTGTATAGATGTATAAACGGTATGCGTTACCTTTATCTTGTTGGATTATCCTTTACTTGTATTGTGTTTCTGCCTTTTTTTTTTTTAATAATGCATGATGTTTATCTACACAATCTTTCCATGTCATATCCATCAGATAATTGTCTTTTGTGCAGGTATACATACAATATGATTTGAAAAAGAGTGATGCTGAATTGGCAATGGACTATGGCTTCATTGAATCAACCTCAGATCGGCAGATATATACTATGACACTGGAGATTGCTGAATCAGACCCATTTTATGGAGACAAGCTTGATATTGCGGAGTCCAATGGTTTTGGTGAATCTGCGTACTTTGACATTGTCTTGGGATGTCCACTTCCTCCATCTATGCTCCCATATTTACGGTTGGTAGCTCTGGAGGGTACAGATGCTTTTTTATTGGAATCGATATTCAGAGATTCAATCTGGAGGCACCTTGAGTTGCCTGTTAGCCGTTCCAATGAAGAGATGATATGCAAGGTGGTTAGAGATGCCTGCAGATCTGCCCTTTCTCTCTATCAAACGACCATAGAAGAGGTAACCTTCATTATATATTTGCATTTTTTAATAGTATGTAAATCTTCTACTATTTCTAGTGTCTCA
The DNA here is from genome assembly GCF_009730915.1 of Dioscorea cayenensis subsp. rotundata. NCBI lineage: Eukaryota > Viridiplantae > Streptophyta > Magnoliopsida > Dioscoreales > Dioscoreaceae > Dioscorea > Dioscorea cayenensis. The sequence continues at coordinate 31,071,670 of NC_052475.1, forward strand.
GTACTATGACTGCTTATGTTGGTGATTACTTGGCAACTATGGTAACTTTCACTAGAATTCGATCAAATGCGTCATCTCAGTTCTTTATTTATGTATCTCTGTGTGTGTTTGTGTGTTAGATTCAACTTGGAAGTCTACAAAATTCATTGTGGTTTACATGATAAACAATGCCCCGCAACCAAATTATAATTTTCAAAAATACATATGTACCATGTGGGCACAAATGCATAGTTGGTCTGGTCTTTAAAATCCTACTGGTGTGACAATTGCATTTGCCTCTATGTAAGAGTGTAAATTTGTATATATGCATGTATGTGTGATTACTGATGCAGGTGTCATTTCACAGGATGAAGAACTTCTAGAAAGGGGACAACTAGATCCAAGACTAAAGATTGCTGTTGCCATTAGAGCTGGAGAGAAGAAAGTACTTCAGCAAATTGACAGCATATTTAATGAGAGGGAGCAGGAGTTGAATGGGCTGGAATACTACCAAGAGAGGCGGCTTAAAGATTTGGGATTGATTGGAGAAGAGGGGGAAATCATTTTCTGGGAATCCAAGTAGATGCTGCTTTATGTTTATTCCATGATCTGGTATTGCACATATTCCCTCTTCTTTAAAGGTCACGTGATTCATACTAAAATACCTGAATTACACTGAAAACTGTGGAAATAATTATACTTTACTACCCAGATGTATGTTGCATCTAACAAGAATTAAATCATCCAGGTCATAAAGTTTAAAAAGCACATCGGACCGCATCTACAAGCTGAAGCCACAAAGCTGGTATTTGTACTCGATGTGGATCATATTCAGTTTGACATGGTTTGGATTTCCAGATTGCAAATTGGGACTTGTTTGTTGAATTCAATGTTTTAGCCAATTTGCTGGACAGCTGATGTGTCTTAATGGGATTCGCCAGGCAGTACTGCAATTATGCATGTATGATTTGCTTTTCCTATTTCAGTTTTCCAGCTTCATCAAACCATTAATGTGAGTTCATTTTGGTAAAAGTATTCACTGTTATATAGTTAATCATATTATTTTGAGTTACTAATGTCCGTTTCTTTTTATAATGTGAATATAAATATAAGTCACTTGCATTGCATCAACAGGGTTTTTCTTGAAAATATTGCAACTGTTACAAGGGTTTTTCAACTTTTTCCAAGAGATTAAAGAATTCATTATTGTTCTTTTTTAAATAAAAATAAAAAATAAAAGGCCATCTTACCAATGGCAATTGCAATCACATACTCAACACAAAATGCAACAGCATTAGAAGCACTTAAATAAGAAAATTCCGGGATTTTTTAGGACATTGAGAGACCCTCTTCAATTTACAAATGGTTTAGACCACCAGGTGTCTCCACTTTACAGAAGGTTTAGAGCACCATAAAACTCATGCGGCACTTCCTTGGTTGCAAGACGATCAGAACCTAAACAATCTAAAAGATACAAGAAAACTAGTGTAGATGAGAATGTACCAGATGATTTACAAAAAAAGGGCATAAATACCACACAGCTACACACCCTGCCTACATATTGGGCAAGACTCATGAGAAATGAGCCATTTGTCCACGCATGATAAATGGAATGTATGGGAACATACCGGCAACCTTCTCACTGTCTCCCCAATTACCATATCCTATAAGCAACACACACAATCAATTAGTTTTCTTCAAGTTATCAAGAACACACATCATGCTGGATGTTTGTGATTCAAGAACCAAAATTAAGTAGCTAATAAACAGCTTAGTATCAATAGCAGGAAAATTATTAAAATAATAATAGTAATAATAATAAGGTTAGTTAACGCATTTATCTTTTCCAATGAGTTACCATATACACTCCATAGTTGCCCTGCTGGACTAGTAAGCGCAGTCACTCATAAAAATCATTAATGGTCAACTATCTTACAGGTTTGTGTGGAAACCATCACAGAAATTTCTTAGCAGCAACCATCATTTCCCAAGACTTTATTTATTTTTTTTTTTGGCAGTAAATTAACCAAAAACACTCCAGAGCTTAATGTTAGTCTAAAAATATCTAGAGTAATTTATAAATGTGTCCTTTAGTTACGCCTGAGAAACAAAACAATTTTACCAAACTAACAGAGGGAGTATATAGTATGACAAGCGAAGTGCAAATGGTGGAAAAATCATATTAAAATAATGACTCGAATGACGAATAAGACTGATACCTGCAGACAAATTGAGCAACAGACCCTATCTTCATTACCATCTCTATTTTCATCGCTTATAATATGCCACGGAAGCTTCTTTAAAGACTCTTTTGACAATCCTTTTGAAGCAACCTCTCCAAAAATGTCATAGATATCCTCCTGGCCTATGTCTGAGACGTTAACCTGTGCATTCGATGGAAAGAGCGTAAAGAATTGAATTACACCAGAGATAGTCTTGGGTAGGACAGAAGTTCAGTTCAAAAATGTCCTTAGCAGACATAATTTTATAGGCTGCTAGAAATGGAAAACCGAAATTTATGGCCCATTGCAAGACTAGAAAGACAACTTTATTTCCTTCATTAGCATATTTGATATCTCAGTAAAGTAGTTAGGACCCACCTACTTGTTTTCACTTTTCATAAGGATAAGAAATGAGTAGAAGTCGCATTCCATCTAAACATAACTATGAAGTGGCGTGGTCATGAATCATGCAAGCTCATTGTACACATTTTGAGCTGGTAAAAATTCATGTGGTGCAGCTTAATCTCATCATTTATCTTAGGATCACGCAAATCAAATAACTCACATTGAACCTCAAGGGTTTCTAGATTGGCTGTACTGACAGATAGCCTAGTCTGTGTTATTGGAACAAAGTTATTGTGAGGTGGGATCTTCGGCTGGGAAGCTACCTTTAAAGCTGATTGATTTGAGGTTTTGAGCTGTGACTAATTGGTTTCCGAACTCATGGATTTGAACAAAGCCTTTCAGCCACATGGAATCACTGACTGATTTTGTGGGAAAAGGTTATTGAAAGGCAGCACAGTGCAAGAATTACCTAAACAAAATAAACAGATAGAGCTTGAAATGTAGAGTGAGAAATCATCTACATTCCAAGTCCATCTATTAATCATGCTCAGCCAGATAAAGTAAAAAATGCATTTGGACCTGCCCACGATATGTTGAAAACATTCCAGGTGCAATCTGTTCTTGCATTAACCGACCATGAAGAAGCTCCTCAATGAAATCTGCCTGCAAAGAGTGGAAGGATCAGAATATTTAAGTGGTTAGCATTCAATATACCTATTCAACTAATAATAGAAAAGAATTAATCAAACATTTAAATAGACATGATAAATATCATAGGAAAAAAATGTCTGTGTAAGCAAGTTTTGAATATAAGACCATGAGAGGATGGCAATCCACACAATAGCAATTCTGCTTTTGTGATTATACATCAACCAAATCCTTGTCATTGGTACAAATTCTTCTCTGCAGCACCAGTATCGGTTGTACCTTTCATATGTATTTCCACATCCCCACAAACATCTTTTGTTTAATTTCTAACTTGTCACATTCCAGGACCAAATCACCCAAAACCACATATATCTCCATAGAATATCCATATAACACTAACGTTGTAGTTTTGCCAAAACCACAAACCACTTTCTATCAATAAACCATCTGCATAAAGTACAATAATCAGGTATGACTGCATTTAGATTCTTCCACACTCATACAATTAGTTACACAGCATAGTCCATGGCCCAAAGCTTTGCTAATAATCCTCTCTTTACCCTAGACATTTCTTGAGTGAGGCCAGTTAGAACTTTGTGGTACCCTACAGTTTGCCAAATGTAATTGAAAATGTTAATTTCCAATATGATCTTTAAGAAGAAAAACTTGTGTGTGTGTGTGTGTGTGAGTGGAAACAGGATATAGCACATCCTCTATACAAGATGCAATTATCTCACATGTTTAAGTATATAACATCAAGTGATTCGAACAATGTTCAAATTGATAGCTAATTTGCCAAAATCTCCTCTCCTTTTTCTTTATAGAAACAAATAACCATATCAAAGAGTTTCACAAAACCTAAGAGAGAATCATAAAGAGCTAAAGTCTCAAATGTAAGCTTCAGTATGGTTAAGGCAGACATACTTTACAATAATGGCTAAACAAACATTAACTTACCATTGGCTGTATTAGACATACTTATAAATAAAGAGAGACACACAACAACTTTCGTGGACTCATAATTAGTATTAGACTTTTAGTTTGCAAATAAAAGAATATGTTCCAGTTGTCAAAGAAAAGATACCATTCCACTGCTTTTCAAAATGCTACTTTCCCAATTTCATGAAAAGAAGAGCCCATCAAACTCTGAATTCCATCATAAGTCAATTGTAATAGTAAAAAGGGCAGGTATTTACAGAGCCTGATCACGTACCATGGATGATGTACTTCGAGAGCCAGTTTGCTCAGAGCACCAGTAAGCACGAGAAGCCTCCAAGACTTCCACAGAAAGAACAGCCCCAGCAACAGCTCCTAGCCCCGCTCCACGAATAACACCGCTATCAGATGCTCTACCAGCCAATGCACCAGTAACTGCCCCAGTAAAAGCTCCAGCTAACATGTTGGAACAAATGACACAAATTGAACATAAAATTAGGAGCAGGCTCCATCCAATAATACAAAGAATAACCACATAAAAGCAAACAGAAACCTTGAATCCCAAAGACTCGAGAACACATCAATCTTAGGGAACATCAGTATCACCATGAACAGCCAGACACACAGATAGGATTCTCACATAAATCATTCAAACATCACTCTATCTAGATCACAACCTCAAGCACAAAACTTTCAAATAGGGCATTAACATTCCAATTTCCAAACACCAATGATGCTTAAGAAATGGATTCTAGAGTCTAGACCCACCCCAGTAAAAGGAAAACAAGATCAAATATCTACTTCTAGACGAAAACCTGATGATTCACAACTATTTTTCTAGATTTTTCTCAGCAGATCCAAGTCAGGCAATCTCAGTTCAGGTTTGGCCAAAAATTGCAGCCAAAGAAGCAAATTTATCAACAAAACCAGAACTACACTACACTACACTATACCTAGAGCAAAGAGGCCAGTGAGAGCTCCAGAAAGCGCTCCAACGATCAACCTAGGGATACAGAGACGGACACCACTGCCTCCCCAACCCATCTCCATCGACCGCGTACTCAAACGAGCAACCGACGCATCAGCTCGCAATCTTCCACACGAATTGCAGACTCCCTGACCAATCTCAACAAATCCACCGCAAACGCACGAACCCCTCGCAACCACCTCCATCCAAAACAACCCTAGATCTACAATGATCCAAACCTAATGTCTCTCACCCGGTGGTGCTGATAGTGATAGTTAAACTGAAAAATCTCGCTTGTTCATCGTCGTCGTCATCGTCGTCGTCGTCGTCGGCGGCGGCGGCAAAAGAGGATGGATGGAGGAAAGAGGAAGAAGGAGAGAGTGATATAGGGTTATAGGTTCATAGGTGGATTTTATAGGGCTTATTAGGGCTATGATGATGGCATTGGTGATGAAGAAGGAGGAGGATGCTGCACCAGGTGCTCTTTGAGACCTCTCTAGTCTATCTCTATGTCTATCTCTAGGCTCTGACGTGCCTGCCGGCTTCTATTATCCTTTTCTTACTCCTTCCTTTCTTCTTTTGCCTACAGCTAACATCACATTGTTTTTGGGAATTAATATTAGTAAGGAAATAAATGGAGAAATTTAATGGGTAATTGTAAATATAATTTTATAAAATAAATCTATTTTATAATTATATTGTGTTGATTTGATGTTAGGAACTTAGGATACGAGTATAATATGTTGTTTACGTCTATTGACACCGGATCTTAATATTCTATGGAAAAAATAAATGTAAACTTTAATTTATGGAAAGTGAGAGTAAAGTTGTGTGTGATGAGATATTAATTGTTTTTTATGTGACCTGTCTACATTAGTTAATATGTAAACAATTAATTTTGTGAGTTGTCTATATTATAATATTACTGTATAAATAAAACATTAAGTTAATTTATAGTGTAAGCAAAATTATGATAAATATTACAGATAAATAAAACATTAAGGGTCTGTTTCATTAAAAAAAAATATGGCATAATTTTATTATGTAGGAAGTGCAAGTGATTATTACAGAAATTATAGTATATTTTATTATGTAAGAAGTGCAAGTTAATTTATAATTTATAATTGATGAAATTTAGTATAAATTTTTTCAGCTTCCTTTTGTTATTTTTTTTTAGTTTTTTATTGTGTTAAGTTTATATAGTATCGTGATTTTATCTATCTATCTTATAATTACAAACTAATTTGAATTTTTTTTTAAATCATCTATAATAGAAGAGTATATATTTTATTATCTTCGTAGGGGTGTGAATTCTTTGCATTTTTTTTAAAAAACAATATATGCATATTACTTATAAATATGAATATTTTAATGAAATAGATATTTAAATAATTGAAACCTTCAGTCCACCTGAAAACCAAGATGCTGGTAAAATCAAGATCCAGTAAGTTTCTCTTTCTAACTTACATTAGAGATATTTCAAATCTCAAATTTATAATGCAGAACGTTAAACATTAAAAAAATCAAAGGAATAATAATGTTTTGATAAGTAAGCAAAGAATTATTAAATAATTAAAAAATAAAAATAAAAATAAATATCAACCATCAAATAAGGAGCTCGTGTCCACAAACCATTGCTTTGAATTTGTCGTATTTGTCTCATTAATTTAGAGTGCATTGATTTCAAGAGAAATGGTCATAAGTGAGAAAATATAAAACCGTATCACTTCTGTGGAACGGTGAAGTAACATCATTTCCAATATTTTTAGTATTTATTTATAATATATATATATATATATATATATATATATATAATTAAAGAATTCAAATATTTAGTAGTATTGTATGAATTAAAAAAAATTAAAAATAAGAAGTAAATTATTTTTAAATTAGCTCATTTCCTTTATTTTTATAAAAATTATATTGAATTGAGTTTAATTTAAAATCCACTTCATGATAAATATTTCAGAAATTGAAAGAAATCAAATATACCTTATAATTGAGAAAATTAAGGATTTTTCAATTTTGCCACATTCATATATTGGAACAAAATAATTTTTAAAAAACTATTTTATTCATTAAAAAAAATTATTCTCAATTATATTACCGTGCTTCATTCTGACAAGAGATTCTGGTCTAATGGGTTGTTATTGTTTTTTATTATTTTTCTCTTGTGGACTTATGTTTTGTATTCAATCCTTTTTTATATATATACAAGTGAATAAGTCACAATTTTGTTGTATTCAATATTTTTTATTTTATTACTTTTTTTCTTTCGTTTGTTTTTTTAGTTTTTTTTAAATAAATTCATGTTTTATTCACTTTGGCAAAACAATATATATATATATATATATATATATATATATATATATATATAGCTCCATTACCCCAAGATGCAGTTACAATTTTAATTGGATATTTAATTATTCAATATTTTTTAAAATATAAAAAAATAATTTAATTTCAATGTTCTGAAATTTATTTTATTTATTTATATATTTTTACGAAGAGAGGAAGATTCATCATAAAAGAGTTATTTTGTAAAGATTTTAACCGGAGAGAATTTATTTTTAAAATTATTTTAAATAGTCTAAAAATTTTAATTATTTAATATTCTCCAAAATAAAAGTAGTTTAAAATAACATCCAACGACCACAATATCTGTCTTAATCACACATATCTAGTTCAACAAACAATTTTCTTTTTCAGTTGTTTGATTATTAAAAATACCCCTCAACGAGAATTAAATTCCAACGTTTGATTTGGAATCATTCAAATAATAATAACAGTAAATAATAATAATAATAATAATAATAATAAATAATAAGTTGGTATGCATTTATGCCGGCATAATTACATATCCATCAATGAAAAATATATCCAATGGTAAATTTTTTGATAGGTCACCGAACTATGATTTTTTTCATTTTTGAGTCCAAACTTCAATTTATATTAAAATGGTTATTCAATTTTAATTTTATTTCACTGAGTGTCTATCCAAGAGAATTTGGTCTATTTTTTATGATATAATGTTGGAAATTTTCTGTTAGCAAATGAGATAGAATTAGTAGCTGCATGGACCGTATTTATGTATGTCATTATAAAAAATTTCGGTATTTACATAAAAAAAAGACCATAATCTCTTGAATAATCATCTTGTAAGACAAAATTTAAGTTGAGTAATTATTTTGATTTAAATTGAAACTTACATCCAAAAATGAGAAAAAAGGTCATAGTTTGGCACTTTACTAAAAATTTACATGTATATCCACCATGCAAAATTCAATCTATTTTATTTGCATTCGAATTTTATCTTGATATCCTAAGATTAGCGGGAAAAAAAAAAGACATTTATAAATTAAAAAGAGAGAAAAAAAAAACTCCAAAACACCTATTAAATTGAGGAGAGATCTGATAAAGAGAGGTATCCACATCTTAAAAATTTAGTACCACTCTATAACACACAACTAATGTGGGGTTAAACATGACCATAAACCTATGACACTCACTCATGTTTTGATTAAAAAACACATATCAGTTAGATAAAAGCACCGTTATCTAACCATTAATGACAAATAAATAATTTAAAAAATATATTTATATAAAATATTTAAGACAGCATTGAATTCTCATTAATCCAAATTAAAAAAAAAAATCTAAAACAATCCATATATTAATAATACGTGATAAATATTTTCGTAATATTGTTGAGGATTTTATTCTATGTGGTGCTCCGAAAACACTGCTAACATTATTTTTTTTATTTTTTTAATACATTGTTCTGTGCGTTGGTTTTTTATATTTTTTATTTCTCCCTTATATACTACTCTAAGAAGTATAGTAGTTTTGTTTACACAAAGCCATTATCTAACTCATTAAAATAAAATATTTTTTTAAAAATAAATTATATTACTTAAAAACTTACATGTTTTATTTTTTCAACTATTTAATTAATTATTTCTCAAATCTTAGGGACTTGAGTGTATAAATTATGTAGGTATATTTTTTTTATCCCAAAAAAAAAACTAAAAAATTCAATGCAAAATGTCACCACAGCAATATGCTAACTATTAAAGCACTTAATTTTATATAGAATATCGATGATTTGACTCTCTCTTAATGCACGGTTGAGATTTAATAATAAAATATGTGTGTTGAGGACATGAGGTGGTTTTTTTAGTTGAAAATAAAAATCAATATAAATGCTAATTAAAGGAATTTAATTTAAAAATAATAATAATAATAAGAATAAGAAGAAATTACATGCAAAGTTGTGTATTTTTTATATTTGACAATATAAATAGGTAGGTCGCTAAAAAAAACAAAGATATGCACAAGTCTTTGAGGAATAAGTGGAGTCAAAACTAGCGCATATATATATATATATATATACTAAAATTACCGGCGCATAAGCACTATTCGGACTAAAAAAAAAAATATGCCATCAATCATCAATGATTCAAGTTGTACATTATGGTTAGGTTTCTATTCTTGGAGTTTGGAATGAGGTCAATTGAGGGTTGCGGCATGGAAGGGCAAACGTTGTTACTAGTGATGAGTGTGTGTCTCCTAACTAACAATGGTCCCGGCCGGTTCATACGGTTCAGTTTGATTTGGTGTCAGGTAAACCTCTAAGTGCGCCGCCGAAGACATCCACATCAATGTCTTAACCGTTGGTACCTACTTCTCAATCATCAACACCTCCGTACCGATGACCACCCACACCCACTGAATCTATCTGATCAAAATTTCACTGTTAAGGTAATTTCCTTATAATTACAGTTTTCAAAAAGGTTCCATACAAATAAAATTTGAGATTGAGATGAAATTGTACTTTTAATTTACTAAGAACATGAAGTACTAATCTTTTCTCTTGTGTTGAGAGAAATTACTGTCTTTCCATGTGTGTGTGACACAAAATATCCATTACAATATATATTTTTTTTTTAAATAATAGACGACAAACGCTTTTTTTTTATAAATATAAACAGTACTAGAACCCAGATGTACAATATGAGAATAGTATATGAATCCCGGATGAACAGTGTATGAACAGTACGGGGAGCAGTACTGTTGGGGCCGAGATTTGAACCCATGACCTCCCCCTTACACTTTAATGTCATACCATTGGGCTATACAATATGAAGATAGTAAACGAAGACACTCTTTCATGATATAAAATTTATTTGAGGAAACACTCAAAGAGAAAAAAAACATTGGTCACATACGGCAGAAAGCTCATAGTCCAATTGTACTTTGGTTTTCTTCACTTGAATAAGACATGGATTCAACTTTTCGCTCTGGTGAAAGATGATGGCGTGCGGTAGATAGAACTATGCTTTCCGAGAAAGTTCCTCGTATCCACATTTTCAATTATAAGCCTAGTCAAATCCAATATTTTTAATAAAAAAATAGTTGTTTAAATGTACTATAAAAAAATATAATAAACAATACTTAAAATTGTTAATGTTAAGCACAGAAACAAAACCTTGGGTCTAAAAACCATTACGTTCCTGCTTGTAAATTTTTTTTCTTTATTCTTCTCTCACCTTCTCTATCTGCAATTCCGAAATTGCTGCCCACTGAGTGGACCAAAGTTGGCAAGAGAAACAAGATAGAGATGTAACTTGTAAGTTAAATTACGGACATGCTTGACTTGTGTGCATGAATCAATTCCATCAGTTTCAGCATTCTTACATTTACTACTACCAATTAATTAAGACCCATCGTATCATGTTACGTGCAGAGTATGGCCATGGAGTTGAAGATGATATAATGGGCAAAACAAACAAACAGTTGAGACCATTTATGAAGAGATGCTCCATCTCTTTTAATGGTAAGCTTGCATGTGATTTTTGATCATTCATGCTCTATATATATTTACATGGTATGCATCTATTGTGTTAATTATTTGCATTAATGTCGTTAGGCGATCGAGTGAATGTTCTACTTGTTTGCTCTAGTTAGTGTGCATTCAAAAGTTGATGGAAGTGTACTTTCAATGGGATTTTTTTTTTTTTGGAGAAAAGGTGGATAAACCACATTCATTGCAGAAGAGAAAAAGTACAAATACGAAAGCCCACCAGAAGTGGAGCGAACCACCAAAAGAGACACAAAACAAGACCACAAAGGAAAAAGAGCAACGTACAACTCGGAACCTGGCTAAAGAGAAACAACTCTCTAGGGGACCAACCCAGAAAAAAAGCTAAGGCGCGTTCGGGGCGACGGGGGGCTCAGGGGGGACGGAAATCGCCTCCCTAGTAATGTGGAACTCCAGGCTTCGCTTGATTTTCTGCATTGGTTCCTCCAATTTTGCCCTTTTGGAGTCAGGAACCTGCATTGAACCACAAGAGCACCATATGAACAATTTTCGCAACAATGGAGTTAGATGAAGCACATGTAAAATTAAAAATGCGAGCATTTCTTTCAAGCCATATGTTCCAGATGATAGCTCTAATCAACATATCCCAACAAACGCGAATGGATTTGCTAATAGAACTCCGCAAGTTTCCCCAAAGCTCAGTTAAGGAGTACGGGCTCTCTCTTAAGCCAAAGAGCTGGCCGAAATGACTCCAAATAAGACTGGCAAAGGGGCAAAGTGTGAAAAGATGATCAACAGACTCCACATCTGCATGGCACATCACACACGTAGGAGTTGGCATATAGTTACAGCGTCTACGAGTGAGGTTATCCAAACTCAATATCTTGTTATCCCAGGCTAACCAATTGAAGAGATTAACCTTCTTGGGACAACAACCTTTAAGTATAATAGGGGTCTAGCGGCAGCGTAAATCCTTATCATTCAGGAAGTTGTAGAAAGATTTAACCTTTCAATGGAATTGATAAATGTTATTTTTCAGTCTCATTATAAATGTCTCTTTTAACTGTTTCATTAGAATTAATTAATGTTAATTTTCCGGTTTCATTATAAATGTTTTTTTTTAATTGTTTCGAAAGTATAAAAAAAAAGTAACTAAAATTAAAAACTTTATAAACATTTGATATGCATGTCTTATTTTTGTCTATTTTTTATTCGTTCATTAATGTCGTATAAGATGACAGTGATAAACAAATTTTCTTTTAAATTATATTGTGGATAGATTATTTAGAATATAGACATGATCTTTTAGAAGCAATCACCTTTAATTTGACAGAGGGAGTAACTCAAAGAACTATAATTTTAATTATTGTTAAATCGAATGTTTTATTAATTTAAATGAATAACTATAAGTTGGATCTCACTGATATAATAAGAGAGTACTATATATTTTTTTCTTTTTTTTTTCAAATTGAGAAATAAAGGTTCAACTCCCTTCAATAATGGTTGAGGATTGTTACTTATTCATATTTATTTAAAAAATAATAATGCTATGAGTTAGGCTTGGACTTCCACCATATTTTGCTCCAGTAAAAAATTATTATTAATACTTAGCTAAAATATACTTGCTTGCTAGCTAGTACTGAAAATACATGGTCGATTGTTAGGTAACATTGGTGTAACATTTAAACTTTAAATGACCTTCGTCTTCCAAGATTTGAACTTCATACTTCGGCATTTAATTGTAGGAGCTGTGAATCTGAGTCTTGATATCACTTTGATAAGAGTTGTTGTTTTTATAATGTGAATAAGATATTACATACATTTTATTTAGGTTTTAATTATGCAGTAGAAAGGGACCTCAACCTCGGTTTGTTTTCATAAAAATTAAATTTATGTAATAATGGCAATTAAAAAGTGATGTTTTTTCAAATAAATTAGTCAAAATTTAATATATATATATATATATATATATAATTAGTTAGCTTATCAATTTGATTTAAAATTAAATTTTATCTCAAAACACAAAAAGGGTGAAGCTAAACATTGAATTCTCAAATGCGAAAGTGATACAATTTTTATAAAAATCTTCACTTAATTTTTGTGGATATATAAAACATATAATAAACATAAATGAGTATGGATACCACTATTGTAACAAGAGAATTAATATTTGATTCCACTTTTAAATAAAAAATTAATAGTTTGAATCCGTAAAGCAGTACCCATGTTTTTTTTTTTAAAAAAAATTATCATATGATTGTATTTTTTATTAGTTAATTACGAGTTTTTATTATTCATAATTTTTTTTACCATTTGTTGCAGGGAGGTAGAAACGCAAGAAATGAAACGCAAGATACTTTCACTTACTGTATTATTTAAAAACCGAAAAAACTTTTCTGAGTTTTTTTTTTCATTTTAATCTTTGGAAACATAGTATGTGTGTTTATTATTATTTACAGTTGGATGATTAAATTTCATTTGAAGTCTAGTCCCTGAAATCACATTTGTGATTTTAGCTTGCTTTGATAAATTTTGGGTTACGTATACGGTATATCTTTGAGATAATTAATATCCATTTTATGGAACTAATTTTACTATTGTTATACTATACGTCATATAATTGTTCATTTAAACCTATGATGTGGCGGTTGATATGTTAAATATATATTGCCCCCTAGACTATTTGAATATATAACTCTCAATAAAACCAAATATTATGTGTGTCCTCCAAATTTTATTTAATTTATTTATTTATGTACTCTCTTTATTTTTTTATTTTTTATTTTTATTATTTTTATTATTATTATTATTATTATTTTATGTTAGGCAACAAGTGCCCTCTGCTTAAGAGTTTGTCAAAAGACAAGCATGAACTGAGGTGCGTTAGTTACAATTGCATATCGACCCGTAGGGACTTACTAACGCAGCCATGTGATGAAAGTTAGCAACGTGCACGGCTAGAAGATTTGCATGAACTATACTAAGGTAATAAGCTCCTCTACTTTGCAACTCTAAAGGAGGGATGAGGCTTCTTCCATAAGAGATCAATTTGGGATCATTTTAACAGTATTATGAACAATATCTTGGCCCGAAAATAGTGGCTGGACAATATTTGGGGTTCCAAAATAGTGAGTGAATAGTATCATAGATAATACACAAGTAGAGAAGATTTATATTTTTCTATTACAAAATATCAACTAGTGTTATGCCATGCTATGCATGGGACGAATGAACTGAATAGATGAAGTTTATAATAGTGTTCGCACAGAGAGACATAATTATCATAGATGATTTTGATAATAATATTTGAAATTTAACTTAAAACAACAAACTTAATATAAATTTGGAAAAATTCTCTGTTGATTCTCCCATTGTTGACAAATTGAACGATTCTCCCATTTATTTGCTAATCAATTCAATTATTTTTTGATTTTCTTATCAAAGAGGGTGATTACAGTTTTGATATCAATATCTATAATAAATTATATTACTTTCATTGAAACTAAAAGATAATTTTGAGTCAAGTACAGTTAGATTGATAAAAAAATATTTATCATTTGTATATTAGTAAAAAACACAATGATAAAAATTATATATAGGATGAATTCAATATAGCTATATTACATATTATTTATAATTTACTCTTTTTAATAAATCATAACTAATTAAAAACTAAACTATAAATACCTTCTGGTTTAGCAATGCAATACCTCTAATAATTTATAATTAATTTATTCTTTATTACATATAAGTAACACATTATATGCAGTTAGTAGTCAATCAGTAGTTTGTTCATAATTATTAATTAAAAGTATTTCATTTTATATAAATTTTAATTAATTTTATATTATGAATATATAAGTAAATGGAAATATTTATTAGATTAACACATTAATAGTTTTTAAAAAAACAAACTTAATATAAATTTTTAAAAATTTATAATTAATTTAGAATGATTTTTTTTAATTTCTTCAAAGTTAATTAATGTAATAATGATATGATAAGATTTTTTCATTTGGCAGTTAATAGTCCATCGGTATTGTTCATAATTCTTAATTAAATTTTTAAATTTTAAATAAAATTTATATTAATTTCATAAATATATAAGTACATGGTAATAATTTATTACATATAACTAACACATTAGTTTTAGAAAAATATAATAGAATTAGATGCTTTGGTATAGGGAAAACAAACTTATTTAAAAATATTTTGTTATATATATATATATTAATGTTTTCCCATATTTTAAATAATTTTTATTTTATTTCTATAAATAAATTATAAAATTAAATTTCTTCCCTAATCTGGATTGCGGTACAATTTTATTTCATAATTAAAATTAATGTATATAATTAATAGGGATTGACACTTATGCTACTCATAAAAAAAATAAAAATAAAAAATAAAAAAAAATATGATGATTTCAATCAAAATTAATATTTTTTAATGCACACTTCTTTTTTAATATTTATAAAAAATTAATATTTATATGCACAAAAAACCTACAATTAAGGCATAATTAGGCAAATGAATTATAAAAAATATAAAAAAAAAAAGTAATAAGGTAAGAAAAAAAAAAAGAAGAAAACTAAAACCAAGGCCCAAGCCCGACTCTTATTCTCCTCCATCGCTGCAGTTTATGAAGCGGCCCCCTTCTCAAGTTCAACAGCTGTGGCTACTTCTCTCCGATCAATCAGCTGGGGCTTCGATCGATCACTGAGTAAATTTCTTCTTTCCATTCTCATGATTTTCCCTTCTTGTTCTTCTCTTGCTTCGATTCTTCTTTCTTCTTCTCGTTTCTTTGTTATATTTGTGTTTTGTTTGTATTTTATTTATTCTCTGCTTTTCTTCGAGTTCTCTGATTTCTTATTTTTCTCTCTGATTTAATATATTTTTTTTATTTGTTTTGAGTTTTTCTTCTGATTTATGCTATGTTTTCTTCTTGTTGTAGCTAATCTTTTAACTGTCCATCGTACATTCTGTTTGATTGCAGTATATCTGAATGTTTATCTAGCCAAACTGTGAATTTTCTGTTCTACTTTACTAGTATTGTTTGCTTATATATGCATTGTTAACATTGTAAAACTTTTCATGATAATAAGATTGATTTCATCAACAAATGATGAACATGCACCATTAATTTCGACTCTACATGGAAAACTTTGTCAGATTTGCTTTTCTGGTTTAGTGGTGATACTTGGATAATTTGATTCTTAATGAGTTTTTGTGTAATTTAGTTAATGTAAACTTCTAAATGTCGACCTTTGAAATATTGTGTGTGGAGTATTGAATATTATGGCATTGAGTATAAAATGCCTCATCATATATTTTTTTTAAGTCACTCCACTGAGTCAAAGTGAAATGTCCTCATTTTCTTGTAGATGTTGATTTTATGCTAATCTGAATTCTTACTGGTTATTTTATCAAAATCCCCAGAGTGCTTGATTGCAAACCTCTAAAGAACCACCGATTAAATACGATTCCATCTCACTCTTTACAGACTTTTTCATAAAAGCCAATTATAAATGGCTTCATCGGCACCACCCCCGAAGCTGTATACTGATGATGTAAGTCTCATCGTGATCATACTCGATACCAACCCCTTCTTTTGGGGCACCCTCTCAAACACAACGGCCTCAAACTTCTCCTTTTCCAAATTCCTCAACCACATGATTCCCTTTGTTAACTCGCTTCTCCTGCTTAACCAACTCAACCATGTTGTCCTTATTGCTGCTGGTGTTACTTCTTGTGGATACATATATGATTCTGCCACAGCTGTGGCGTCTGATGGTGGTCAGAAGGTGCCTGCTGTTTGTTCTGAGATCTTGAGTCGCTTGGAGGAGTTTGTTGCAAAAGATCAAAAACTCGGTAATGGTGATCTGAGGACAGTTGGCGGTGTGATGTCATCATTGTTCTCAGGGGCACTCTCACTTGCACTTTGTTGTATCCTTTGAATTATATGTGATTAAATGTTTTCTTTTTTTTTGTAACATGTTATATTTTGTTGATCCATAATCTCTATTTGAATAAGATATACAGAGGGTTTTCCGGTCTGGTATGCAGCATCCTCAGCCAAGGGTAAGCACTTTTTCATGTTTGTTTGTTTATTTTTCAACCCCCTCATTTAGATGAATACATTTTGATGGCAAGATGTTATTTTGAACTGAATTTGATTTGACAATTATGTTTAAATGGACCTTTGCTGATTGGAATGGAGTGCTTTGACTACTTTTTGTGAACCATTTTTCGTACTTATATATAATGCTGAACTAACATCAATTGGCAGATTTTATGCTTGCAGGGCTCCCCAGATGGACCTGAACAGTATGTATTTAATACTTTGATTGCATTCATTTCATATGCGTCAGACTTCTGTCTCAACTTCATTATTGTGATTTGCAGATATGTTGCAGTGATGAATGCAATATTCTCAGCGCAACGTTCCATGGTAGGTCGTGAAGAATAGTGTAGAGTTTAGCTGGTGCTGTCAATATTCATTTTCACTTAGTTTTTGTGCTTCCTGAATATAATTACTGAAATGGGTAAATAAACTGTCAATTGTTATGGTTTCCTCAGCTTATCTTTGTTTTGTTATTTGGTCATATATGCAAATTTGGCTGAATTATCTTCTGATTCTAGATTGGTCATTTAAAAAGTTTTCTTATGGCTTTTTTTTTTCGGGACAATGATTTAGCTCCAAAATTATTTTTATTTCAAAATGGGATTTTACAATGGTTATTCTAATTGCCACTGTAATTCTTTGATATTTAATTGCAGGATCTGTTTTTCTTATAGTATCTCAAGGTCTATGAAGAGTTGTGATGAACAAAACAATGTAGTTTAAGCTTAAAAATTATATGTTCTAAGATGATTTTTCAGTTTTGCATGTCTCTGTTTTCTATTTATCTGCCTAAGACACCTGATCAAGTTTTTACACAAAATACCTTTTCATGGCAGGATGGGGAAAAATAGGTGTCATTGGGTAGAAAAATTTCTATTCTCAGATTTACTATGATTATATATTACAATGCGGGGGAGATTTGTTATTTTGACTCATCTGTTTTGCTAGTTCTTTTACCCACCACATGAAGACTTTCTTCTTCTTTGCATCTGCTTTTTTTTCAATGTTTTAACTAGGCTGGATGGTATCACTTTGATTGTTATGTGGGTGTTGAAACAACCTATAGTGTTTTTCATTTGGAAGTTTGAAAGATGATGCAGTGCAATAATTTAGCTTTTGGGAACTATGTGGTAGTGAAGCCCTACTAAGGGGACCTACATTTGCATCCTGAGAAACCTAGGGAGTAGGGACCGGATATATGGAGACATATACTGATACATCCTTTTTCCTAGGAATGACATGTAGGCAACATTTTGTCATGCCATTCCATCTGTGTCCATATGTATCACATAATTCATTATATTTGAGCTGAGAACCAGTATCCAATTGGATCATTTGTAACCCAATGTTGACATTTTTTGCCCTTCAGTTTGTATTATTATTATTATTATTGTTGTTGTTGTTGTTGTTAATATTATTATTGTTGTTGTTGATTATTATTATTATTATTATTATTATTATTATTATTATTATTATTATTTTATCCTCAAGATGTTCTGTCTGTGCAGTTCTATGTTCTTGTGCTTGTTTGGGAATTTTTACTGATCATTATGATGAAAAATCTTATTTATCTTTCAGGTTCCTATTGATTCATGTGTTGTGGGAATGCAACACTCTGCCTTCTTGCAGCAGGTTTTGTTGTCTTCAGAAATTGGAAAATTTTGCTCAGTTGAAAGATTACTAATTTCACCTCTAGTGTTAATATGGGTTACTTATATCTTGGATTTTTTTTTTTAATTGTACCTGGCTGCCAGGCTTCATATATTACCGGTGGGGTTTATCTGAAACCACAACAGCTGGATGGCTTATTTGAATATTTCACAGTAAGTTTTTAAAGTTGATACCTTTATGGTTACATATGCCAAGTTAATATCTTTATGGTTACATATGCCAGGAATTGTATTGCTGCATAAGATAGGAAATAATCCTGTACAGGTTGTTTTGCCATAAGAATTGTTGCTGCCCCCAACATCTGTGTGTAAAAAAAAAAAAATGTTTTGTCTATCTGATTTTGGTGGACCATTCTTTTTTCTTTGAAAAATTTTCATGTATTTCTCAATTAATATTCTTCACAGAGATGATTTAGTTAATGCTTTTTTGGTTAAACTGAATGTACTGTGAACTATAATGATTTTAAAATTATTGACAATCAAGATGAGGACTTTCTTGGACTAAATTAGTGAGTTTTAGGGCATGCCAGGGTCTATCACACTATATTTAGCTTGCCTGGCATAGTCGGCAGTCATTCAACATCTACCTATTATAGCGTTATTCTACTCATTTATTAATTATGACGTCTTTCTTTGTTTGCAGGCAGTATTTGCAACTGATTTGCAATCTCGCAGTTTCTTGCAACTTCCTAGACCTGTTGGTGTGGATTTTCGTGCTTCGTATGTACTTCTCTAAGAATTCACTTGACCATAACCTTTTAATATGAATTCATAAACCTTGACCTTTGATTTCTAGAATCCAAACCATTCACAGGTAATGCTTAAAATTCTAGCAGTTTAAAAGGGAATTTAATATAAAATGTTGGAAATCCTAGTGTCATCTATGTAATTTTCTCCCTGAGATACACAAACATGAAAAACTTTTTAATATCCATAATAAAAGGATTGTGACAAGAATCTTTTCACAACTTCAATCTCTTGTCATTTACCTCAGCTAGGTCATGTATGTAATCAATTATTGTTGCTCGTAATATCCTGCCAAGATCTGCACGTGATTCTATTTACGAACAACTATAAAAGCTTCACTGTAATGTATTCTTTGATTTTTAGTGTGGCTCACTGTGGTTATATATTGCAATACCCTTTCAAAAACTTTTCACTTTGTGGTTTATTTGTGTGAAAGTGCATGTTCCTGAAATTATTTTTCTCACAGGTGCTTTTGCCATAAAAAGACCATTGACATGGGGTATGTTTGCTCTGTTTGTCTATCAATATTCTGCAAACCTCACAAAAAGTGTTCCACTTGTGGGTTAGTATATTTTCAGAACTCTCCTACCAGTTACATATTGCATTATAGAGAGTGATTTGCATCATATATTGCTTCAATTTTTTATAATGTTACACTGGATTATCTTTGATGTGTACATGGCTCTCATTTTCATATGTCAGTGCTGGTGGCAATTAACATTTCCAGCTGGTAGCCTTTTATTCTATTTACATCACGTCTTGTGTGATCTGAGTGGTTGATTTTATAATAAGAAAAGTTGTTCCTATTTCAAGTTATTCCAAAGGTGGTATTTAGTTAGAGAGGTTGCAGCATTCTAACCTCGCCTACCAAAAACCACCTATAGGTCAATCAAAGTATACAATCCTTTGAACAAGTGGGAAAGTAGTCAATTGGCTTCATGTTTGAGGTGAAACGATATATATCATCTCTTGCTGCTTACAAGTGACAGTGGCAGAGTGTTTTTAGTAAAATTGTGATGTCGCCGTGGTGAATGGAGTCGATGCATAAGAAAAAATAATTTCTACCTGAAAACTTTTTGTGATGTTACCAGACTGCATGACCCATAGTTAATAATACCAGACTATATTAACCTGCCATATGTAGATTCATTTCTTTGGTCACTCTTGGGAAAGATGAGGGCCAGACTTCCTGTTGGTTAGATTTTTAAATATAAATATACGGTTTAGGCCTGTTGCTTATGTGTATCACAGGCAAAAACTGATTTGTTGATGAGATGAGAAATACCTATTTAAGATATTTTGACTCCTATTATTTAAGACTCTACGTTTTACTGAAAACTCAGCACAAGTTGTAAGACTAATGAGACCAAAAGGTATGGTACTGGAATTGTGCGAACACTCTCTGATTTTCTATGGGAATCCTGATGCTATGCTATGCTGCCTAAGATAATGAAACTTTTCACACATGTGCTCCATATTTTGTTAATCAGAATACACAGATTACCATTATGGATAGTTTTCAACTATTCAAAGAATTTATGATCCTATGTTCGGCAGAAACATTCTTCACCTTATGCTATGTTATGCTGCCTAAGATAATGAAAATTTTCCCACATGTGCTCCATATTTGGTTAATTAGAATACATAGATTACCATTATGGATAGTTTCCAAGTAGCCAAAGAATTTATGACCCTATGTTCGACAGAAACATTCTTCACTTCACTCTCTCCGGATCATATTTTTTCCTCCATTATTTATTATTAACAAATAATTCCAGCTGTTACAGTATCATTTTGTGAGACATGCTTGTTTTGGTATATAATGCAGATCAGAAATCAGTCACTCACAAACTGAACAGTTGGATCGCAAAAGAAAACTTTCAGAAGTTTGATATAACAGGCAAGCGCACAGCCTCACACCTTGCTAATTGTTAGATGCATCATCGGCTTTTTTTTCAGGTGTTGAATCCTCAAGCAAGACACAGCATCTTATCTTCTTTCAAGCATGACTTGTGAGGAATTTTTGTGCCGGCGTCATACTTACCTACTGTCGTAACCCTTTTTCTCTATAATTGAGCACATAATACTTGC
Source organism: Dioscorea cayenensis subsp. rotundata (assembly GCF_009730915.1). NCBI lineage: Eukaryota > Viridiplantae > Streptophyta > Magnoliopsida > Dioscoreales > Dioscoreaceae > Dioscorea > Dioscorea cayenensis. The sequence goes on from NC_052475.1 coordinate 31,093,220, forward strand.
AACATCCCATGCATGTAAAGTAAACCATCTCCTAATATTTAGGTGATGTTTGATAGTGTGGATTATAAAAGGTGTTGTAGATTTGAATGGAAGGAATGGAATTTAACTATTGTCATTGGATTAATGGGCACATGATGAATGCCCAGTTTGTTATTATTCTCTTGTTTGCATTGTAATTTAGAGGAAATACTAAAATGTTGACTTAATCCTGTCTATTTTATCCAGGGGCTGATATGTAAATTATATTAAATTTAATATAAATAAATATTATAAAACTTGTGTGTTTAAAAAGTTAAAATGACCAAAGTGCCTTTAGTCTAACAACATTGGTTTCATTGCGAAAAGGGTTGTCTATTGATACATATTGTCCGGGATTAAAACATGTTGGACACAAGTAGGTGACTACGTGCTAAGGGTTCGCGGTTGTGGGTGCACGATTAGGTCCGTATTATTGTGCGCACTCTCATAAGTATTGTTTACTGTACACACACTGCCTTGGATTAGTGCTTAAACAGGTTTTTAGCCTTGGTTCGGGGTCATATACAAGTTGAAATTCATTCTGGAAGTGTTCATGGGGATATAAAGACAAATATATGGGTTTTACAGAGGTTTGTCTGCAAGTATCAACATAATGTGTGCACTTGCAAAGTGATTGTATAAACAATATTGATTTGCTTGAAGAATTTAACCTAATTTTTTTGTCCCAGTTTTTTAAAACAAAAAATTATTAAATTGGGGTTTCAAACATAATATTCAAGACACCAACATTTCAAACACTCAGTTAGAAACGCAGACTTTTGAAAAATAATAATAATGAGTAGTTTGTTAATCATGTCTTAAAAAAGTAATTATAATGATTCTTATTTCTAACTGATATATTTTTAAAATATATGCCCCGGGAAAACATCACCGGCACGCAAATCTCAACCGTTTGTTTCTCCTCGCGATCAACAGTAACGATCGCGACGTGAGATCTGACTAAATTAACGGGCCCACAAACAACGGCCACTAAATCCAACCAATGGGGCCCATCACACATGGCAAACAACAGGGGCACGTTAAAAGCTGGTTCTCCTCTCAAATTTAATCTCACCCGTTTATTTTCCCTAGAGATCAGAAACGAATGCCTCGTGATATGATCCTTCAAACGGCTTAGTGCGCTACAATGATGGTTTCGTAACAGCTATAAAACACAGCACGCGCTCTCGCGTTCTCGAGGAAAAGCGGCAGAGCGGGGACGCCCGGGTCTCTCGGGGCCGCGCCAGCAGGAGAGAGAGAGAGAGAGCGCCTCGAAGGAGATAAAACCAGGGAGTGGGCGCGCGAGAAGCTCGGAGCGGCAGAGGAGGAGGGAAAGGGAAGGAGATGAACGAGGAAAATGAGGTGAAAATGACGCTCTCAAGGGAATGATTTGAGTGCATCCCTTCCCTGTGGAAGAGGCGGAGGAGGAGCAGGTCTGGATTCCTGAGTCTTTGATTTTTAAACTTTTAAATTTTTTTTTTGTTCTTTAATGGAGTTTGATCGTGGATCGTGGTCTTCAGGCTTGTAGCTGTTGTTTTATCCGATTCTTGATCCCTGGTTCGTTGCTCTCTGCTCTCGTTATTTCTGGATCGATTCATTGTTGTTCTTGTCTTTTGTTTCCTTTCTTTTTTTCTTTTTTGGTGATTTTCTTTGTGGTGTGGATTTCTTTTATTAGGGTTTATCTTGATGATTAGTTGAGTGCTGTTTGTAATGCTTTGATTTGTGAGTTGAATGAGTTCTTGATTTTTGTGTCCTTGTAACTTCAAGGAAATGGAAGTTCTGCAAGAGAGAACATTTCTTGGTTGTCGAGTGATACCTAATTGGGGAATTTATAATATACTAAGACTAATGGAGCTTTTAGCATTATAGGAGTTGCGAGTAGCATTAGAAATGCTTTTCTTGTGACATTAGAGAAAATGGAAATTATGTGTGAGAGAGAACATTTCTTGATCATTGAGTGAAACGTAATTGGCATATTTATTGCTTCTGATATACCAAACCTAGTGGAGCTTTTGGCATCATACGGGTTGCAGGAGCATTAGAGATGATTTTCTCAGGTTTAGCAGGGACATTATGAAAAATGCTGCCAAAATGCCATTGACATTGCCATTGAGGAGGTGGTTTAGTGCTGCACCCAGGATCATAGGCTATTAAGTCAAGCATTTGTTCAGTTTATTTTCTAAAAAATTTGTCTAATTTAGCGATTACATGCTTTCTTAGTGCATCCTGCTTATTATTGAAAGTTTCTCTTGTGTCCCTATGTTTCACACATTCAACTTTCTTGGCTTTACTAACTAAGCATTTAAGTTATGTTTTGTGATTGCAAAATTAATTCATGAGCTGCAATTAAGTAGTATTTATGAAAATCCAAGATGAGCACTGTTGCTTCATCCAATTTGCTTGTGTAGATCACACTAGCAGTGAAGGACTTCAAGCACAAATTCTTATCTCATCTTCAAGTTGGCCTTGACCTTAATTGTTATGTGAAGTGAAAGTTAGGGAATATAAATGGCTATGAACTTGATGACAATATCTTCATGTTGAAGATTATTTTGTTGTTTGAGAGACCATCAACCTTCGTGATTGCTGAAAGCTAATCACATTTCTTGGTTTCCTGCAAACAGTTGCATGTGTCAACACACACATACACCTCTCTAGCTCTAAGAAACATCATATGCTCTGGTGGTGTAGCTTGTTTGTATTGAAAATATCTAGGAAACTTAGATTGACAATTTATTTACGGAACTGATGTCTTATTTTTGCTTTCTTGAACTTGAACTGGCATATGGTTTAAAATTTCCCCAGTATCTTCACAATTTTAAAATATAGTTTGCTCTTATTACATCCATTTTCCCAAGTTCATGTGATAATTCTTACTAATGGTGATGCCCCAACTAGAAGCCTAGAGACTATGGATTTCTTCATGTGTACAGTGCATATAGTGCATTGTCTTATTGTGCCGAATATTGCTTGCAGATGGCTTCTTCTCATGTTAATGACAATGCACCTCAATGCAAAACTTGTCGATGTGGGGAGGGAGACGCAAATATTTGGACCACAAAGACTCCTGAAAATCTTGAGAAACAAGTAAATAAATGTCCAAATTGCCAGGTAATAGACTTCCTCCTAGTGTTTTTGTGTTCTTAGTTTACTATATATATCTCCAGTTTTGAGCTTTGACTGCATTGACATTGGATAAGAATTTGTTGCATGCCATGAGATCAGGATTCTATACTTTTGATGCATGTGAGCATTGAGCTGGTTTGGATATTCTGCTCCAATTATCCTTCATTTGGGCAATCTTTCAGAATTTGAAATTGCAAGTTTTTCCCTAGTGTGCATATAATCAGCTTAAAGTTGAATCACAAGCACATTTTTTAATTCTTTTATTTCCTCTTGCTTGTTCATTTTGGTAATTATTGGGTTGCCAGATGTGGCAAATCCATGTTACTTGCCTATTTTAATTTGAAGATTTGATTGAATTTATTAGCAGTGTTAAACACAGCCAAAGTGTGTTTCGCCATCTTTTAGCAATATAGGCACTCATCCTCATCAAGGTTTTAATTTTCTGCAAAGGTTGTTTGTTTGAATTTTTTTATTAACTTTTAATTCTGCACCTTTTCCTCTTTGGTTCCCAAGAGCTCTTTTATGTAATATGCATGTTTTCTCTTTACTGTTCATGAGCATATCATTTAGTAGGCCCTATGTTCCCTGACTCTTTTCTTCTTTTCAAGTTCAGCTCATTGGAACTTTGCTTTGTCTTCACATAGTATCCTCAGCCAGATTCATATACTGTACAAATCTTCTGTGATCATCCTCAACAAGTTCCCTCAGGATATCTTTTCATGGTCATTGATTTTTTATGTACATCAATTATCATGAATCATAATATCATTACCTTAACTATGTTACGTAGCTACCTTTAGTATAACCTGTTGGATGCCTTCCTCTACTAGTGATCTGAACCCCAAATGAGCATCCAGGGGACTTTCTAGGTGATTAATGTAACCTGTTACTCTAATGAATTATTTTGGTTTTTGTACCACCTTCTTTTATAGTTTGTTATTTGTTAAAAATGTTGGTTGTGAAGATTCATACAATTCTGCAGGTCATCAAGAGCGGGCCACTACTTGTGTCATCTAGAGGCAAGCAGCCATCCTAATCCTCGGTGACAAAGGCTCACCATTTCTTTAAATATGTCACATGCTCATCCTCTTCTTTTTCTTTTTGTATCAATAGCATTATGTTGATATCCAGGGCTGTAATTAGGATGTCATGGGCCCAATATTTTACTTAATGTTTTAAGCCTGAGCTAGCCTTTTGGTCTTGGAATATTTATTTTCCAAGATCAAAATTTTTTATTCTGTGCCTAATGTTTCTTTTTTAAAACTTTTTTGGTGTATTTGATTTTGTAATACCTGCTTTACTTGTTAGTTGATATTATATGTTTTTGGGTATGCCCAAATCCACCCTAACACAATTCTATATAATTTGCACAATCTTTTAAAATGGTGTTTACTGTAGGCTAAGCGACAGAAGTGTTGTAGTGCTAGAGTGAATCAACTTCCCTTTCACTGTACTTGTTTTGATGTTAGTGGAAGCGAAGATGCTTCTGCTAACTTCTAAATTCTCCTCATTTCATTTAGGTGACTTGATGGGAGTTGGACTAAAGTAATTTAAGTGGGGTGCTTGATTAAGTAAATTAAAGTGTACTTCATCATTAAAGCAATGGTGCTTTTGCTAATAGAATTGACACTGCTATCTTCTTCCGCACTTCTGCCACTCGTGCCAAACTGAGCATCCCTTTAGTGGATTGGCTTATTAACTTCAGCAGAAATATCACCACCACAAAAGATTCATAATATAGAGTACATTGAAGGCCATGGTAATTCTTTTTAAAAAAGAGTTTCTTGAATTTCTCTAGCTATCACTTTTTGGGTATGTACTACTAGAGTAATTAATAATCCCCCATCGGTTAATCTAGTAAATACAAATATGAATATAAAAGTGTGGGTCTCTTATCCAACAAGCGTAAGCTTTTGGATTGAATCCAGCCTGGATAATGCGCTTGTTCTATTTGTTACACATTATAATGAGTTTTGTGTTATTGTTAGTAGAAAATTGATTTTTTACTATTTTACTTATCATTGTTTTTGAGTTTGTTGACAAGCCATTTTTGTTTTCCACCGTTATTCCAAACCCCGTCCTTCTGTAAAATGTGTGTCTCAACAACTCTTCTATAAGTTATTTTATGAAATAGTTTAAAAAATCTAGTGTCTTGTTATTGTTCTCTCCATCTTTTGTATTTATAAAAATGCAGGTATAGGATGGACGTCATGGAAGAAACGGTGGTTCGTTCTTACACGGACATCTCTAGTATTTTTTAGGAGTGATCCAGTAAGTTTTGGGTTCATTGTCTCATCATCTTCAAATCCCTTTTCTGACATCTTATTCTGTGTTTATTGCTAGTGTCATTTGCATATTCTCAGAGTATGAAAGCTATTTACTGCTGGTCAACTTGTCTATTTGATGGTTGGATAAACTGATGGGAGATGCTGTGATTAGAATTTAATACATTTAACCATGATTACTATTTAAGAAACTCCATTGCATGCTGTGGATTTAGGATGCACACAAGAATCTTAAAAGAAAAGGCAGAAGTCCGATAATTAATAACACAATATGTCTAATCTGAATGCTGGTCTTGATTATCTTTGTACAGTAAATATATATATATATATATATTATGACTTGACCAAACAGTTTGGCATAACCTGGAGAACAGGATAGAAAATGCAAAGCAGTGCCAAAAACACCTAATAAACACAAGGGTTGCTATTCCATGAACCTAACATAGACCTACTTCAAATACTTTTACAAAAGCTAAACATCAAACATATGCCATTTTCTTAAGTTTTCAAATGTATTCTTGCTGGATTTCGCAAGAATTATAGAGTTAATAGTTGTTTCAGTTTTCTCCAGCAAATGGATCTTTAAAAGTTTTGGAATTTTCTTAAATAAAAATTTAAGTTTAGGTTGTGGGGGCGGGGGCCTCTTTTGGTTAGAATTATATTGCAAAGTCATCTTGCTGTAAATTGAGCATAGGAGCTGTATGTGTGGCATTTTACTTGAGAAATTAGCTGCAAACACGGTGACAATGAAACTTGACTTCTAAATGGAGTGGCATAGGACGGGAAACTGGTTTATGGATCCAAGGCGCAGCCTTCAATCTGTTTTATATTACCCCTTAATTGGTTTTGAAAAATAAACTGTTAATCTGCACCAGCATTGTCATAGTTGATTTTTGTTTGTCTTTTATTTTTTATCTCTGTGCCCTTTCCCTTTTCAGTCTTGGTGCCACAACCTTCAGTTCTTTGAAAAATTATAATATTTAAATGAATTTTAATGTGCTCATTGAATCCACTTGTTTATTTATTTATTTATTTTGTAAATTTCACTTTCAACTTATTATTTCTCTTTTTTTACTTTTCAGAATGTGCCTCCTCCGAAAGGAAGTGAACCAAATCTTACTCTCGGTGGTATTGACCTTACCAATTCGGGAAGGTATACCTTCCTTTTGATCACCAGAAAACTAATTAATGTCTCCGATTAGAAATAAACTTACTACGATATATGTGTATAGTGTTGTTGTGAAACCAGATAAAAAACTTTTAACAGTTCTCTTCCCAGATGGTCGTGATGGGCGTACTTTTACTCTCAAGGTTTGTCTTAAATTATCGTATTCTTCTCTACTTTTTGCTTGTGATTATCCTTATCTTCACTTGTGCTTCTTTGGATTAACAGGCAGAAACTTTAGAAGATCTAAATGAGTGGAAGACTGCATTAGAAAATGCTCTGGCTCAAGCACCTAGTGCAGCTCTTGCAATGGGCCAGAGTGGAATCTTGCGCACTGATGTCGCTGACTCAATTGAAGCCTCATTTGAACAATGTACTTCTCTTTTCTAATCCCTATAGAAATAAACATCTGTCTGACAAAAACCACTTTCTTTGCATCCCATTGATGTGTTGACTGTTCACTTAAGTTGAAAGCACAAAGGGATAGGAATTAGCTGAGCAAGTTTATAAGCACAGTCAACTAAAACAAATTGAGATCCAGAATCCCAATCCCATGTTTAATTTTTTCTACCATGCTTATATTTTGTTTATTTTGAAGTCATATTTTGCCTTTCTTTTTTGCACATATTTCTATGCTTGTTATGAAGCTTCATGCGTAGTTCCCTTCATTACGAGAGGAAGGAAAGAATAAATCTTTTGACATCATCTTCTGATTGCGTCAATGAGGTAGATGATTTTCCACTTTGACAGCTGTAGATAGTTTTGAGTTCCATAATGACAATTTTTCAGGTCATCCAATGCAGGCTAACCTTGAATCAATTTCCTTGTTATTGATGATAAGAAATAATTTATTTTATTTGTTAACTTACAGTATTCTTTACTCAAGGCATTCTCGATGATTTTTGACTTTTCATTATCCACATTGAAATCATGTGTAATGATTCTCCTCATGTACTCTAATTTATTCTTTGTAATCTATGTTACAAGCATGGTTGTATGAAGTTATTAAGGTACAATTTGTGAATAGTGAGCATCATAGTTTATACTATTGCTGATTAAGCCGTTTTTGCTATTTTGTTTCAGGGAGGGATAGGCGGCCTGGGAAATCCTTGGTGGTTGGAAGACCAATATTACTTGCACTTGAAGATATTGATGGAAGTCCATCCTTCCTGGAAAAGGCACTCAGATACATTGAACAATATGGTGAAGTCTCTCATGTTGTTTTGCCATCATTTGCTTGTTAAAAATAAAAGTGATATTTTTGTCTAATTTTGTGAAAATTGGTTATAATGGTAGGTGACATTCCTTGTTCTACAAAAGCTATTTATATTTGATGATGATTTATAATAGCTGCTTATGAATAATTCTATGGATATGTACTCTACACTCATATGATTTGCTCCTTTATCTCATAATATGTTAGAAAGCAAGTTATGAAGTTAAGCAGCCAGTATATAATACATGTTTCTAGTTAAGTTTTGGTAGGTTGGATATATTTTACATAGGTTCCATATTCGTTGCTTCATAGTGTGCGACTACTAACTACCATTGTAATTAAATTGCCAAAATAAAGGTTTATGAAGATTCTCATGAACTTTTTTTAGGAACTCGCTAACATCTGACTAATGTCAAACACCCAAGTTATTCATCAGAAATGCATAAGGAGAGTGCAAATTTATAACAACCTTATACTTATAACAGAAAAATTCCACACCTTATCAACGATAAGTTAAATGTGTTGTCTTTGTCCAGTTGACTGTTTACTTTACTGAACAGGAATAAAAGTGGAAGGGATCCTGCGCCAATCGGCTGATGTTGAAGAGGTAGAGCGGAGGGTTCAAGAATACGAGCAGGGTCTGTTTTATATCCTCATCTTGTTAGATTTTTATTTACATTCATCACTGGTTCTTCTCTTTCAAGTGAAAAATTCCATTTTGCAGAACCATACTATTATCTTGCATATTCCTTGATCAATATTATAAGCTTCTGATAAATGTTTCTTCACAATTTTGATAGTTCCATTAGAGAATCTGACTTGGTCTGTATTTGAAATTTTCTTTTATAGGGAAAAATGAATTTTCTGCTGATGAGGATGCTCATGTTATTGGCGATTGTATCAAGGTAAGCAATTGTTCACTATTGAATGAACATCTGAGCTGCTGTCATCATGATAACATAAACGTAAGTACAAATGGTTCCTCAATTATTGTTGACAGCATGTGCTTCGAGAATTGCCATCATCACCAGTTCCCGCCTCTTGCTGTACTGCATTGGTAGAAGCATACAGTAAGTCAGAGCATTATGGTACAATTCTGCATGCCATTTTACTCATAACAACACATTTACTCAACTTTCTCTTTTTACTTTTGAAATCCAATTAATTAGTCTTATTTGGTTCTTATTTAATATTCTGGTACTACGGAGATTATATGAAACTTGTGTTCCTCACATTTTTTTTGTTGTATTTCTTGATGTTTGCTGTGATTTTAATTGGTTACGTGTGTCTACATTTATAAAATGTATCCAATAAAGTACACAAGTATATTTTTCAGAGCAGCTAGAAAGTCTCTACAAGTTATTGGGGCTCTTTTCTCAAGGCTATTACAGTAACTAACAACCCACATTGGTTAAGTTAGTAAAAATGGATATGAATAAATGCCTGGGTCTTTCATCCTATTGACTTAAGCTTTTGTGTTGAATCAAGTGTATATTAATGTGTTCGTTCTATCTGCTGCACATCATAGCACTTCCATATCAATTTTTTGAGATGTCAGGCATCTTAATTTAAATTGCTGATTTATTGACCACTGATTAAATAGTCAAACTGTTGATGTAGTACAGCTTTGCATCTGCCTAGTATCAATGGGGTTTCTTAGGAATGCATTTCAGAAGTTTTTTGTTAATGTAACAATAAAATAAAAGATTAAAGGTTGGTGGGATTTGATGTAGCTGTTAAGCTATCGTTCCTTCAGTAGAGAATGAAATCTGTTCTGCTGTGTTTTTTAACAATGTAATAAAATATTCAGGTTTGTCAGTTTAGATTATAGCTCTTTTTTGTTGTAGTTCCTTTGGTGGAGACTTGAATTTCTTCTCATTGATTATGGGAAATAATTGCTGTGTGTAATACAAGAGGATTGCTTAAGGAAATGCAATGTTGCTGTGTGGATGCTAAGGTGTTTTAAGTTCTCAGTGCTCTTTGCATTCTTAGAATAACAAATCTCAAGCAGACACATGCAGCTAGATACATGTATGAACTGATAAAGTTGCTTTAGCTGATTGACTTGCATGTTTTGTTAGATGATTGTAAATAAATTGCTTTCCTAGGATGGTCACGAGGTAATACTTAAAATTAGATATAGGGTACTGAATGATGTGATTTCCTTGCCTGAATCTCTTCTTCTGTTTCTTCCATTATTTTTCAATACGTATTTTCTTTCCTTCATATAAGTCTGGTATTATTGAAGGAACTCTTCCTGGTATAATGTGGACTTGTGTTTGAAGTATGACTATTTCTGGATTGACCAACTTTTATACATTCTTGACAATTAGATGTGAGGTTCAACTTATTGAATTTTTTTATTAAATAGGAACTGATCGTCGATCCAGAGTTGATGCTTTGCGTGCTGCAATTTATGGATCATTCCCTGAACCTAATCTACATTTATTGCAAAGGTACGCCTGATAGTCATGTGATAACTTACCCCTTCTTGGATGATTCATTTGGATTTATTAAACTATTGTTGGTATGCCTGATAATATGGAATAATTACTATACATATTTTTCCTTTTGCTACTAACTTTCCCATTAATAATGTAGTTCGCTTAGTTTATTATATCATTCTCTTTCTCTACTCTTAGATGTTGGCCAAAAATAGCATGACTTGCCCACAATAAACTAAGCTGCAGTTTGTATTTTGTTACTATCCTCATTTTGTTTGGTGAAGATTGTTCTCCCTCCAGCATTTGGTTTGTCCATTTCTATTTTCCCATGGAGCAAAACTTCAAACTTTTTTCTTTAACTTGGGTATTTTTCAGGATCCTTAAGATGATGCGAATTGTTGCTTCTCACAAATCAGAGAATCGGATGACTTTATCTGCTTTAGCAGCTTGCATGGCTCCATTGCTTCTCCGTGCACTCCTTCATGGTGACTGTGAGGTTGATGATGACTTTAAAATGGGTGGAGATGGTTCTCTTCAGCTCTTGCAAGCTGCTGCTGCCGCTAACCATGCTCAAGCCATTGTAATAATATTACTTGAAGAGTATGAAAGGATATTTAATGTAAGTTTTGGTACCTTGCTGAACAATATGAGATATATTTGTTACAGTCTCTTAATGCATTTCAGCTTTTTGGTCTACCCAGGAGGATCTTTCACTGGAAGGTTCTTTATCTTCTGAGGTTTATACAGACTCAGAAGATGATGATTTCGAGGATGAAGAGTCGACAGATGATGACATCCTCGAAGATGATGGATATCATGATGCAGATATAGACGTTGAAGCAGATATAGATGACGATTCTAAACATTCATCAAATGAGAAGCATAGCAGAAGCGGAAGTGAAGTTGCCTGTGGTCTATCTGATGATAAGGTCAGCCTTTTTAATCAGCTAGGTTCACCCCTCAAATTAATTTGGCCTAACAAATTGTCCTTAGCTCTGTTTGGTTTCCACTTTCTTGGAAGTGTTTTATATGATGATAGATAGTGATATAGAATCAACTTCCTTAATAAGCTCACACTTCTAACCATAAAAATTGGCACTGAATTGCTTGCCATGGAAACTTTGCCAAGTAGAATATTCTTGAATGCCGATTTTCAGGTGAGGATTGATCCCTTGTTTGACCAAGTGCTTTTTGGTCATGAACCTAAGGAACATCTGTATAATATCTTCCTAGACATCTATTGAATATGCAAAGGTGAGCAAAAGCTTATTTCAGTAATATATATATATGATTTCTGGGTATGTAGTTTATCCTGTCACCGAACTCTAAGCGCTAGTTGCACCTTCTTCGGTCTCTTTCATCGGCGTGGACCGAAGGAACTTACTGAGAAAATGATTTTGAGTTTAATCACTCGGGAGTCGGAGCTAGTTTTTCTATTTCTCACGTAGCGCTAAGAAGGAAGGGAAGGAGAAGCTTTTATCTCGATAAATGATCTTAGGAGTCAATTCTCTTTCTGTTTTCACAAATCCCAATGGCAAGAAGCCCTCGCCTTAGCGAGATGGATTGCAGCTGGGAAGACGAGGCAAAGGACCTCCTGATCTGGTGCCGATATATATCTTACCACTATTTACTTTCTTTCTCTGATTTTCATTTACCTTGATTTTGTTTAGGAATTCAATATAATTTTCTTTCCTTGAATGGTTCTTGGTGGCCACAATAAAAAAAGACCTGTTTTTTAAAGTCATACCGCTCTTCAGTTAATCAAAGGCTCTAACCATTGATTGGAAATCCTGACTTTGATGATTCTCATGCACTATTTTGTTCTGTGGATTTTTTATTTCTAATGCTTTTGTCAAAAGTTTGTTTACTATCAATTTCCACTATTTGCATGAACTGCTATTCTTTGACAACCCTTCTCTTTTCAGGACTCTGATGATCATAATATGGGTCGTACTTTCTCTGGTGACAAAGACCACCCTTCAGTACTTTCTGCTGCAGCATTGAATGCAGCAGATACTTCTTTGTTAAAAAAGGATGCTGAGAAACCTTTGCCTATAGCAAGTGCAACTGTCATTCAACGTGATGAGTTACTAAATGTTGAAAGGAGCAATAGTAGTTCTGCAGCTGCATTGACTTCTGAATCACGTTTGGCAACTGGAAGTAATGGAAACTGTATGAGTACAATGCACAAGTCTGTTAGTCATATATTACCCTCAAGTGTTTCCAAGTTCAATGAGGACTTGATAGAACCATCAGCCACTAGCAGAAAACCAACTGTGTGGGGGCGTATGGCTGTGAGTATACATAATCCAAAATATTCTTCTTTACTGTTATAGTTAAATGTTCTCTGATATTATTTATATTTTCAGGCAAGAAAGAATCTTTCCATGGAGTCAATTGAGTACTCTAGTGAAGATGATGAGTAAGTAATGCATTTCATCTATGTATTTTTTTTTCTGAACTTTTTTCTTCTGAAATTTTCCATTTTAAGTATTTAGGTACCATTCATTGCATTTTTCCTGTTTAGCTTCATAGTTATGCTATTTAAACTATGCATTATTGTTTATAGACTTATTTGTTTCTCAATACAATCATGTTGTTTAGCATGTAGATTCTAACTTGGTTAGTTTGGTCTTGAAGCAATTCAACCTGAGCAAACTCACTCTATACTTTCAGTAGCATGCCTGAAGGTTGCTAAAATTGAAATTTGGGGGCATGCGGCATAATGGCAATGAAATTGTGGACAACACACTCTTTTTTGAAGGTCTAGATATGGATGCAATGGGGATATACCAGTCCGTGCTCAGAACAACCAATGCTAGCATTAGTAAATAAAGTTAAGGATCTCTTTTCTAATTAATTGTTCAAACTTGAATTACAGTGGCCCATGACTAAGAAGGCATAAGAGTAGGGCTTAAACTTTAATATGGAGGCATAGGAGGAACGGATAAGCTGAGGATGAGGTAGGAAGGCATAGCTACTAAGTATATGAATAGAGCAGTCACTACCTGCGATTAATATTCTCAAGTTGGTTAATCAACTTAAGGGTGCTCCATAGTTCAAACTTTTGTGCTGGAAATTTAACACAAAAGCTGGGAGACGTTTGGTTTTGTACTATGGGCAAAATGAAGCAAAAATATTGCTGATTCATTTTGCAAGAAAGGATTGTTAGATGCTAGCTAAACATGTTATCTGGGCATGATTCAGCACAGAAGCTTAAGCTGATAGGATGAGAGTAGGTTAGATGTTTTGCAATTAAAAGAAAAGAATTTCCATTTTGCTTAGAAATTAACTTGCACAAATGTTGAAGACTCTAAAATCTTTGTGTGTGTGTGTGGATTGAAATATATTAATTATCCAGATAAACTTGCCTAGCCATACTTATAATATTAGGGATAAGTTCATCTCAGGTGTGTCTCCTTTTTGGCTTCATTAGCACGAGAACAACCCATGTCAGACTTATTAATAGGACCTACGAATTGATGTTAACTACAAGCATCTTTTCGCACAGAAATGTTTCGGAAATCAGAAAAATTATTTACATCACTTTTAGGTAAAAGGTTTACATTTTCTGCGAAGTTTTGTGTGTGTAGTGTTATAAATGCTGTTTTGTTACTATTTAAGTGCAAAATTTATGTGAGTTCCCTCATCTTTTCATGTCTGGAGTTCATGTTGAAAATCAAGAAATATGTACCCAATCATTCAAATTATATTTGTTATTCAAAATTTCAAATCAATGTAATCCTTTGTCTTTGCTGTATCACAGCAGATTTATGCCAGAGTTCAGCTAAACTATCGTCAAAAATCATGTTCTATGTGAATAGAGGGATCACAAAGCTTTTCCACATGATGATTATATACTAGCCTTGAAAGTTGTAATATGTGCCATAATGTACAGGGGAGGAGCTTTTCTAGTCAACAACCGGTTGGGTCATGTCCTTTGTTTACCTTATCAAATTGGATGCTTTGAAGGGTATTTCAGAACATTTTGTTCATATCCATTATTCTTACTCATAAATCCGCAATCACTGACATAATGTTTATTATATACCCATCATTATACCTTTGTATAACTAGAAACCTTACCAACAAAAATGTGAACTGGTAGCTATAGGAAATGCAAGGGCATGCCCCACAAATTTGTATAAATCATATATATTGTTTGTTATTGTTTTGCTTGATTTTTGTGCTATGTTTGAAGACCAGGTCTTACTGAGAAGTTTGTTGTTTGTCTGAGATTTAACACTAGGGGGGTATAACCTTTGTATCTAGAGCTAATAATGCATTTTTTAAAACCTTCACATCCCTAGACAAAACTGTTTTTATCTGGGTTGTCTTTGAAGTTGGGTTTTGACACATCGAAAATGTTTTTAACTGTGGAATTGGTTATGACATTGGAGACACAAGGGAACAGATTCTCCATTAGCTTGGGTAAGGTTTGCACATTTAAGCCCATCCCAAACTCCAGAATGATAGGAGTTGCCTTATGCATTGGCTGTTCTATTTTGGGGCTTGTTGACTTATAGAATTTTATTAGGTCATTAAGATAATACATACATTGAAAATTTCATTAGGAGAACCAACAACTGGGTTAACCATTTGGAGGAAACTTCGCTTAGGGTGAAAGAACTTAAGGTAAAATAATTTTTCTCCAATTATAGTGCATCCTGAATATAGTAGTTCAGTTTTCTATTTGTGATGAATAAGTTTGTCTCTATTGGAAGGAAATAATACTGGAAATGTTAATCTATTTAATCTCCTGCTGAGTATTGCTATAACTGACTCTTTGTTTTTGACCAGGGTTGCTATTCAGAAGCTCGAGAATTCTAAAACTGACCTGCAAAATAAAATTACAAAGGAGGTAGCTCTCCTAGCCAGTAAATTTTTTTTACTTTCTGGTATAAAAGAACTCAAGAAATTTAGCATACTGTAGGCAGAATGATTTACAGACAAGGTCTGCATGATCAGGTAAAAGGAAATGCAATTCTGCAGGCAAGTTTAGAGAAAAGAAAGGAAGCACTGCATGAACGACGTTGGGCTCTTGAGCAAGATGTAGGTCTAATAAAGGACATTGCTGTCCTCATGAATTTCTTTGCTTGATTTTCCTTTTCTCAATTTAAACAGCTGACATTTGAAAAGACCTTGCATTTCATTTTGGATGAAAGCCATTGCGTCTGGTAACTGCATATTTTGGCACAATAGTCTGCTGCTGACTTCTGTTTTTGGACTATCTTGTGGGCAACAGGTGGAAAAGTTAAGGGAGCAGTTACAGAAGGAGAGAGACTTGAAGGAGTCCTTGGAGTCTGGGTTAATGAACATTAGACGTGGGCAATTACCAATAACAGCAATTGTGGATTGCAAGGTCAATTTCCATGATACTAAACATTCTTATCAATTAATATAGTTGAAATTTGCGCCAGACTCATAGTGTAGCATTGTCCTACAGACAAAGGCAGATCTTGAGGAAATTGCTCTTACGGAAGCAGATATCATTAATTTGAAGCATAAAGTTAGTGATCTTCGTGGGCAGCTAAGTAATCAGATGAAGCTAGGCTATGCTTCCTTGTGTGAATCTTGCAGTCAGCAATTATACAGAATGCATCAATTAGATGGGTAAGGATTTTATCTGCGTGTCTTCTCTTTGTACCTCTATGAACATTTCCAGATTCATGGTACATTCAGTTATCAAAATGGGTATTCTCGCACTCCACACAATAGACCGTGAATGTGCTGGTTTTCTTTGTTTTAAGGAGTCGGAACAATTTTCTTTTCTAGTACAGTTGGTCAGTACACAATGTTTTTATTGAATTTCAAGATTAAAGTCATATAACAATTTTCAGAAACTTGCCTGGATTATTTCATAATTTGATTGAACTAATCATTGTCTTTCTTAGCATTATTTTGTGGATAATCCAAATGTTTTGGTAACTGCATTAAGTTATGATTTTTATCCTACCTTCTTATCAAGATGAGAAGAATGTATTTTAGAATTCATCTTATTTCTTAATAGGGTCATGCTACATAATTCTTTTCCACTGTCTAGTCTAGGATGTATAAGATTTATATAACTGTTCTATTTTCTTTTTTGTTGTATTGATTGGTGTATTCTTTATATTGTGGCAAATTTAGTTTGGGAAATTTGATGACCGTGGAATTCTAAATATAAAATGACAAGTTTTACAGGTTTAATTATTTTATCTACCTGGGTACTTTATTGTTTATTCAATTTTTTTCGTTTAATACAGGGCAGATAAACAGAAAGAGATTGCCAGTACTGCTGTTGTACGGGAAATGGACAATGTATCACAAACTGAAGTAAGATTTTCATATTTTTGAAAATTTCCTCTCAACTATTTTCTTTTCCCTCATTTATGAAAGGCCTCCGTATTGCTTTATGTCCAAAACATCTAGTTGTTCAAATATATGGTTAATCAGCTCTCTGGCAGGAGATTACCATGTCTGCGCCCGCACCCATGTGTTGATTTTTTATATTCGCATCTCAAATTTGCTTTTGTTGGAGAGCCCAGGTCTACTCCACCTACCTAGTATGGTCAGCCTTCTTCCAAAGAGTGTATCATAGTACCACAGGACAAGAACATACAATTCGATTTACATTTACGGCACCTATTGGCTTACACACTTGCATAAATACATACTATACTACATAATAATTCAATTTGTTCTTGTGACGCTTATTGATGGAAATGAAAATTGCTTATCTGGCATGATCACTTTTTAAAATTGATTCTTCATTCGCTGAAATGTGCCATATATTGAGTAGCAATTGTTGTTTTGCAGCATAGTTCATCTGGAAGAGACCCACAGAATGGTCAAGCACTGAGATCAGGTATGTCTTCTTACCCAAAACATGAGCTTCCCCAGAATACTCTGCTCAAGCCAACTAGTCTTTATGATAATATATCTGTAGGAATCAGTGAGTCTCCCTCTCTCAAAGAAATAACAGCTGGGACCAATGACCTACATAAGAATTCTTCTATCAAGGATGAGGTGATCTTTCTCATTGTGCTTTCCAGCAAAGTTGAGCCAGCTCTGGTAGCTAATTGTTTGTTTGTCCACGCGCAGAATGTCTTGTCTAGAGCAAACTGTAAAGATGCCAATACAAAAACTCTAGGTTCGCCTTCTTCATCTACTATGCAACCAACCCAGAAGCAACATCTGGACACAAATAAGAATAGCTCAGTACCTAAAGGGTCCAATTTTGCTTCATTTTCAGATGAGCCAGCAATTAGCCATAAAGTTGTTTCGAAGAGAACCTCTTCAAAGTATGATGTAAGTCTCCATTTTCTTTTTCATGGATTCTGATTTCTTTTTCTTTTTTTTTCCGTATTTTTTGTTCAAACTAAAATGCATTTAACATCTTTAGCCTCAAGCCGATTCCTATTATGAAAAAAAGTCTGTCATCGGCATGGACACTCAAAAGCCAAGGAATGAGATGGCAAATCCTCCTCCCATGAAACCAGAGACAAATGCTGTAACGTTGACAAGTACTTCTCTAGTTTCCAATGACGATCAGTCTACTGCAGAGTCATTACCTGTAAGCCACAATATCCTATCGGCTGGGTCTTTTTCATCAGGCCATAATGCGAAGAAGGTGGACGAAGATTCAGGGTCTTTACCAAATAGGAAGGATCCCCAGAAGCAACAATCTAGTGCAACGAACCTAGACAACCTGAAATCTTTTGGATTAAGTAATGTGCCATCCTCTGGTGACCCAACTTCACTAGAAGTTTCTTCAAAGAAATATAGTTCAAGGGGTGAGGTAAACCTTTTATAAGTTTACTCTTATCTGTTTGAGTTATACCCCAGCTCTCTTTATAATCAGGTTTGTGGGCTCTCATACTTACGAATTTCTAACATAAATCGTAGTATCAAACAAACATTTAACAGATGAAAATGAAGTTAATTGAAAACTACTCTGCTTTTGCAACAGGAAATAGCTTCTGTAACATCGTCTGCACTGACTAAGCTGACAAGCAGACTTCAATTCCTCAAGGAACGGCGGGTCCAGCTTGTAAATGAACTGCAAAACCTTGATGCAAATCGCACGTCAGCTCCGGAAGGTCCTCTTCCAACCAGCTCAAGATGACCTATAAATGTTTACTAGACTAAATCTCCAAATTCTCGCTTCCAATGTATAGAGCCAATATATATTTGCGTAATGTTGAGCTATTCTTTTTACTGTCATCTAACAACATGAAAAGCTCATCCATGTTGAAGAATCCTTTTGTTAACTTTTGGTTCCTTTCCTTTTGTACTTTGGATTAAAGGGCACAGCAGTTATATCAAGAAGCATACCAGTTTGCCAATGCCTCAAATGAAGTATGCCTTATTTGCTCTCCTGAGTTATTTTTTCAAAATGTTTTTAAAATAAATAATTCTTATATGATTCTGGGATCAATATGTTGTCTGAATCATTCAAGGGCGGGGCCTCCCCAGCCAGCATCACCATTTGACCGGATTGCCCCTTAGAAAGGGTAGATTGCCGATATGTTTATTTATTTTATTTTATTTAAAAATCTTATCTGAGAAATGGCCAATCACTGGTTTGTTTTGACTAAGGTGAAATAAGCCACTTTTAGTTGTTCAGTTGTCCTCACCAATGGATGCTACTTTCATGAGTAAATGCTGTTAAGACATCCAAAGTATCTGCAATTAAATCTTTTGACAGTTATTTTGGTTTGGAATTGGTGAAGGAGACAACCCATAATAAACTCTCCCAAAAAGGAAATAAACTATATATATACAAACACATCTCCCTCCTTCGTTCCTTTTTATCTGTTGTGATTAACCGAATCTCACATACCAAGAAACTTAGTTATTTCACAAAATTTTATACAAGATTAGTTATTTTTTAAAATTACCCCTAATTTATATCTTCACATTTCTCTCTCATATTTAATTTCAAGAAGAGAATTGAATAGAATGTTAAGGATAATTTTGAAAAAAAAAAATAATAAATACTTCTTAGAAAATAACAGATAAAAAAAACATAAATTTGTGACAGATAAAATGGAATGGATGAAGTATTAATTTGTGAGGTTTAATATATTTCTTGCAAGAGTGACTGAAGCTTGAGTTCGAGAAAAGATTAAGAAATTTGTATGGTAATTAGATTGTGTTAAAGAATGGAGAAGAGTTATCAAGAGAGGTGATCTTATCTTGATATAATATTGTATCTCAATCTTCTTTTTTTATATTACATAGTTGGAGGATCACCAACCCAAAGAATTCATCAACCTTTGAAAAGATATTAATTCTCTCTATAGGTTTGAAAATTTCCTTGGAAACTCAATGGTGGTGAACAATGGTAGATTTATTGATTATTTTAGAAGGGAAAGAGATTGTGTTTTATTGGACTGTGGTTGTTTCCAAAGCTGGATAATTAACTCATTCTTTTCCTAAATTTCATCAAAACAAGAAAAGAGTGACATACATACATATTTATAGTATTTTTGTCTTAGTTTGCGGGAGAGATTCTAACAGTAACATTGACAGATTCCTTCGAGTATCGATAAAAAGAATAACTATGAAAATATTATAAAAGTAGTTCAACTATGTAAATTTGAACAAAAACACAATGACAATAAGTAATTGTAGATCATTGATTTTTAAGCTTGAGAATTGTTCGATAGTAATCTTATGTCAGTTAAGTTTTCTGAGAAAATTCGAGGACGAGCTTCCTCTCAAATGACTTGAATTTTTCAAGTCACAAACTAATACAAATCTTGGAGGAATTGCCACCTAGAACCATGTTACAATCATAAACTTGGCCAAGTGAGAATGATTATATCTATTGTATTACATTACATAAAAATCTGAATGAATCAGTGATTTTCTGTTGATTCATATAAGGTACATTTGCAATTAAGCAATATAACTACGTCGGAAATTCATTATGCGAAGAATAACAGAGCAGAAAACATCAAAAGAAATTCATTAAGTCACACAAACTAGTGTTTCACAACCCAAGTGTCCAGTGTTCGACTTATTGCCCTAAACCACATTTCTGATCTGATCCAACAACCGAAAACATAAGTGCAGAACTTCTTATCAAATCCCAAAATTCTCATCACATTAAATTGCATTAACCATCCAAACCAACATAAATGTAAGCAGGACAACAATTTCCATGAAAGCATTAAGCATATAAATCCCTCAACTGGACAACTCAGATAACCAGATCTAATAAGGCGCAAATAATAAACATCAATGTTAAGGGCAATACTTATTGCTCTTGCGAAATAATGACCACAATACTGCTTAAAAGGCTCCCCTAATATAGATTTACAAACGCTTCTTTAACAAATTAACAGCAAATTTCCTTATATTGGGCTACAACAGCAACCCTATTATCCTTCTGTAATTAGAATATTCAGTGTAACAAATACTTCCTAACATATTTATACTTCACATAACCCTTGGGCTCCTGCTGCTAGGTCCTGTGGCAAGTTCTCTTGTGGATTTTTAATCCAGGCATCACATTTCTATCAAACAATTAATGATAATGAGATAATTGCGGAATTCCATACAATAACACACGCAGCTGAGTAAGGCAAAGGGCTAATTTTATCAATTTTGTCTAGTTATGTTTTGGGCTTGCTTAGGAGCTGAATCAAGTTTCAGAACCCCCAATCAAATTTAAAAATACAATCAAGCCATCTTTAAAATAATTCCGGTACATATCTGCTAGTCAAAAACATTGAAACCACTTTTCACCATGAAGAAATAATTTTGGGGAAAACAATCAGGGAAACATTGCAAATATGCAGGAAAAACGAAAGAAAAGCTTGGCCATCTTCCAACTTGCACCATTCTGTCAGCGTTACATGTTTAGAAAATTTGTTAATAAAGGTACATTCACAAACTCTGAACTCAAATTGTCAGCAAAAATCTCAGGACAAAATTAACATTGTAGTTTTTTTTAATATCATACGAAAGCTACAAATAAGTTTAACTTTACAGAGCCAATAAATGATGGGGTAAGTTCTCGGTAGCCTTGAACAAGATCAAGAAAAGACAAGAAATATACGAAAATTATGACATATGACAAACCTTTACCCAAATTAGTTAACACAGACCTGAAATAAGTCTAGGACAAGACAACAGAACTAGCAAGAAACAACCGGGATACTCAATCAATAAACAAAGAAGGCAGCATCTAATCAACATTTAATAGAAAGAGAAATCTCATGATTGTAAAATCCTATTTAAACATTTAAGAGTTATTTAGTTCCTTTGCTAGTTTAGGTTTTAAGGGCGAATCAAACAGCACTGTTCCTTATTTGAAAATTCTCCATTACAGTGGAATCACATAGTTAAGTCATCTAAAGAGTAGAGTAAAATCCACTCTTATTAATAAAAGATAAGTTACTAGCTCAAAAACTCGTAATAAAAAGCGTAACTTTAGTAAAGGAAATCTTGGTTGGACAATCAAGACAAAGAATAAATATTTGAAAAACAAATATCAGTCACTAGAAAATGAAATCCTATATCCCACTCATGAAACAAAGAACAATGCATTGATATGAATTCATATCCCGCATGCATGAAATAAAAACCAATGCATTGCTGTAAGTGCCTGCACTCAAGCAAAATATTCTTCAAGAACAATGCAGCCTTCAAAGAACCATATCAATTTGATCTCAACAGCATCCACAGACCCAATCAAAAACAGCAACAACAATTTCAATGGAACAATTATAAATTCATTTAAAAGATCAAAGCACCAAGCACATTTAGTCATGTTCAGGAGTCCTAAAGGACCAAAATGAACTGATAGCCTACAGACAGAGGTAGCCTACAGACAGAGGTCAACACTATGAATTTCACCAAAAAAATTAAACTATATATATATATATCACAAATCAATTAAGCTGCATTATATGAATAAGAAGAAAAAGTACCTCCCACTTCAATCAAACCTCAGTGTCCCTCCTTCCCCTCCATCTCTCATACTCTGCATCATCTGTTGGCAACTCGCGCCTGCAAACTGGGCAGGTATTCCTCATTTTGAGCCATGGAACGATGCATTCAGAGTGGAAATAGTGCTTGCAAGGCAGTTTCTTCACCTTCTCTTCCAACTCAATCTCATCCTTACAAACAGCGCAAGCCATGCTCTCCCCCGCCAAACCTTCACCAGCCATAGACACCGACGGAAGCGCCTCCACCACTGACTCCGCCGCCGCAGGCGGCCCTCCAACATCATCATCATCATCATCTAGGTCCACAAGGACCTCCCATCCATGCTCTTCGTGATTCCGATCATGGTCCACATCCCACACAGTCTCCATGACTTCATCCTGATGGAATTCCTCCCCGTTATCCCTTCCATCGATCATCGAGATGAAATCTTGCGCGTCTTCGACCAAATTCATCTGATTGGATTCCTGCATGACACCCCCACCACCGATCAACGAGATGAAGTCTCGGACATCCTCGTCGGCTACTTGTTCATGATCGGATTCCAGCTCAATCTCCCTGCGGTCGATCATTGAGATGAAGTCCTGCACATCGTCGGTGATTTCCTTCTGATAAGATTCACACTCCATATCACCGCCGCTTCCGATCATCGAGATGAAGTCTCGAACGACGCCGGAGACTTCCTGAATATTGGAACCTTGCTGGACCTCGCCGCTGCCGCCGGCAACGATTTCCTCCCCCTCCCCGGGGCGATAGTCCAAGTCCATGGAGAAGCAATTGAGATCGGCGATTTGGATTTCGGAGTCGATTTGGGGCTCAAATCGGAGCGCTTGGTCCTCTTGGACCATGTATTCCAAGTAGGGTTCACAGCGGAAGGAGAAGATGCCGGAGTGGGGGGGTAAGAAAAGGGACTGGTAGCCGAGAGGATGTGGATCTCGCCATGAGCTTCCGTAACAGTGCTCTTCTTCGCCGGAGAAGATGAAGAGATCGTCGAGTTCCGCCATTCCTCTCCAGAGCACAAGAAAAAAGGAAGATATATACAAAGGAAGGGTGAGGGTGAATTTTATTTTACTTTATGACCCCTAACAAATACTCATATCATTTCGTACTTTTGAGGGGCTTTTTTTTAAAAAAAAAAATTCAATTAAAATTCCTATCTATATAACTTCTTCATAAAATTATTAATTTTTTTTATTTAAATATAATTAAAATAAGTTAATTAAAAAAAAATAGCCAAAGTCACTTGGTTCGTCAACCATCGGATAGTCTAATAGTATGACATCAAAATATAAGATGAAAGTCATGGGTTCAAATCCCTCTTCTGACAGCACTATTCACCATACTGTTCATACACTATTCACCCGGGATTCTTATATTATTCTCATAATGTACCTATACTGTACATTCAGGTTTCAGTACTGTTCAGTACTATTATATTCATATTAAAAGGGCGTTTGTCGTCTATTATTCAAAAAAAAAAAAAAGTCACTTGGTTCAAGTGATTAGTGCTAAGTTCAAATTTTTGTTGAAAAAATTAACTTACATATGATGTTGTACTCACAAGGTAAGGACGCGATTTTAAAACATTAACTCACAAATATAAAACCCTTAAAAGGTGAAATCTATAAAAACATTAACTCACATGTAATAGAGATAAGTGTTTGTTGCCTTTATTAAAAAAAAAACTAAGTTTTAATTTTATTTTTTTTACATTAACCTTATTATAATAGATTAAAACTCCTCTTGTCTCTCTATCAACATTTCTTTTTACTTTTTTTTTCTCGTCTCTAGAAGTGATCATATTTTAAAATTTAAAAAAAAAATTGATGACTAGAGTTTTATGAACATATTTTTGGGAGAAAATTTAAACTAATCAGGGTGCTAAGTGCTAAGATGGTAGGAGAAAATTTCAAGCATTCAGTATTCTCACTATGTGTTGTACATGGGCAAAGACTACTTCTCATTGACTTATGTTAGATTAATTATTAAAAAATTATTTAAAAAAAAAACTTTTTCAAATGCAGAAAAGAAAAAATTCATGGAGGCTTATAAAACAATGAAAGAAAGAAAAAAAAGTTTCGTTTCAAAATAGCTCATGCTTAGAATGATTAGGATGAGGGTCATTTTATCGGGTACAGGTTAAGCTTGCAGATGTGCGAGGCAAGATATCTTGCCTCGGTCCACGCACGCCACACACCCAGGTCACGTGCCCACACACGCTGACTGGTACGGGCCGCAGGGCCCGGTCTACTTGGGCTTTGTTGACCACGTAAGCCTGAACTCAGGCTTACATACACACTTACACAGTTGCACCTCTCTCTCTCTCTCTCACATATACAATTATATCTTATTTAAGTAATTTTTCAATAAAATAAGTAGAAATTTTAATTAAAAATTTAAAATTATCTAAATCTATAAACTTAAATCTAAAGGGTTAAAACTAATATTATTAGATAGCTTTTATATAAAATATGCCAAAAAAATTCATGATATATATATATTGCAATGTAAATAAATTACTCTAAACATACACATATTTTGTTATTATGCCTCAATTATATATTAAAAAGGAGTTAAACTCTTGATTATATATATATAATGAATATATTAAACTGATTTAATAAATAAATTTTTAAGAGTACAAAAAAAATTTGTCAAATCTATATATCAAGTTTTAAAATTGTTTATTTTTATAATAGATAAATCATACCAGAACATGTGTGACTTTTCTAATTATATTACATGTCTTTTTGGTAACGAGAACTCAAAAGTCAAACTATTGATTTTACATATTCCAACGACGCATATCTAAGATCTTGAAATGTAATTACATATTCCTGGCAACACACAATATATATATATATATATATAATTTTAAAATATTTCTCTTCATTATAATTAATGTTATTTCGTATTTACAAAAATGACTTTAGTTTTAGTTTTAAATACATATAATTATTTTAGAAAAAGTTTTTGAAAAATCTTCGAAATGTATGTATTTTTTTGTAAATTTTTGGATTTTAAATTTTTAAATAAAATTAAAATTAAAAGAACCGGCAAGAGGGATGGCCCGGCCCAGTACTTGGTTGCACGTTCCGGCCCGGCTCAACAAGCAAAGCAATCCATGGCCCGTTTGACACCATATACAAGTTAGTACAACCTCCGATAAAATAAATCTAATTGGGCGAAATTTCTCTAGCTTCTTCTTTTGTGCCCTAATTTAAGAATCCAAAAGAGAGCGAGAGAGACAGAAAGAGGATGGAATCGCCCCGACTTCGCAACGCTTCTTGATCCTTTTCAGTGTTGATGCTTTATCACGATAACAAAAAAGTTTGAACGACTTCAAATTTAACTGGTCAGTGGTGTTTAAATCTTTATTGTTCCAAATTTTCCTTAGATTACGATTATATTTTTTTTTTTTTTGTTTTTTTAATGTGAAAGAGTTCTAGAGTAGTGACTATAGTTTGGTGGAATGCAGTGTGGAATTGATCTGGATTTGTTATTTTTTTTTTTCTTTCTTTTTTCCTTTTTCTTGGTTGAAGACTGAAGTAAGGGAATTGGGAGAGCAGGGTGTACGAGCCAGAAGTTTATAGCTGATTGGTGAGTAAAGTGTATTTTTTTATATATATAAAATAAAAATAAAAAATTGTCGATTGGTATTGTTGGTTTTGTTGCTTGCTAATTGGTAATCAGGATTGTAACTGATTTGTTTTGGTTTGATTGTAAACTATTTGAATCCTGTATTATCTAATAGAAACAATTTTGGAGGGAAATCTACCATCTGGCTGATTATGTTGTGATTTTGATTGCATGATTCTGAATAGCTGTTTTTTTTTTCCTTTGAAATCTCATCTGTTTTACTTATTCTGTTTTCTTCCATACACTTCTATTTTGAAATCTGTATGCCTAATTCTCTCTCTCTCTCTCTCTCTCTCTATATATATATATATATATATATATATATATATATTCTTGCATTGATGAAGAATGGACTTAATTGTTGGGAATTTGTAGTTCATGAGTAGAAGTTAAACAACTAGAATTGGAGGCTGATGCTATAATGGGTTTTTTATCATCTATTTTGAAATTTAATCTTCATTGTACTTTATCTCTATAGGGAACTTGTCCATTATGTATTGTCAGGATAGACTTGATCTTTAGTTTTCCATCTTTCTATGCTTCTCAATGATAATAGATTTTTAGATAATCTTTAGCAAAGAATTGCAATGATGTTTATTGCCTTGTTCTTTCATTGAGAGAGCTTTTCTTAATTTGAAATTCTTTTAATTCATTTCAAGATTCTTCTGTGCGGCAATGGTCTTCAAGGGCCTACTTTCCTTTGTCATTGATCCTAGTTTACTGCAGGTCCTTTATTCCTGTGGGAGATTTTTTGAAGTTTGATGGCACATGGTTCTTTCTCATTGTAACTCCTGTTTCCACATTGTGATGGCCAAACATAGCTTGCCTTGATATAATCATAGTTGTCAAATCGTGAATCGAATCGTGAATCGGATAGCTCATTTTCCAAACCGGGAATCGAATTCTGAATCAAATGATTCAGAAATAACTAATAATAAGTCTTAAAATTTCATGGAAAATAGATTTCCTATATTTTTAATCCATAGTAAAATTAAATGTTTAAATGTCTACTATTAAAAGATGATCATTCACCTATACTTAGCAATTACTCTAGAACTTTGCCAATGAGAAACAAACAAAAACTAAATAAAAGTCATTTGTGGTAATCAGAATTAGATAAGATTTTAAATTTTTAAAAATTTGATAAGCACAACACAAAAATAACCCAAATTTAATGTATTTTTGGAATCGGTGTGAATCGTGTATTGGATGATTCGAATCGAATCGTCCATGAATTGGATGATTTACACTAATTCAAAGTATGACCGATTCAAACCCCCGATACGTATCGTGGGGGTTGAATCGAACTGAATCGCCAATACGAATCAGGAATCGGCCAATTCGTACAACTATGGATGTAATCCTTCCATATTGTCTTGTTTCTCTTAAGTGGGGTAATAGTTTGGTGGATTTGCACATGTAACGGCACACAAGTGGTTGCTTTTGTATATACACTGCCACAAAATGTCAATTTCAGCTTCTTTTTGAATTGATGATTTTAATAGTGCCTATATCTGAACCTATAACAGCAGGTAATTAGTAATATGCAAATGGTGCTTGTAAAGTTTTAAGGCCCATAGGTTCATTGTCATTTTGATTCTCCATGATGATCACTTTGTCATAAGCACATGCAAGAGGCAGAACAAATATATTGAAATCTGAAACAATAGGATGTTTGTTGCTTTTAATCATTAAGGTTTATATGATTTAGTTTTCAAAACAAATGTGTTTGGCAAGATATTTGTAAGGTGCTGCCTATTTATGCTCGAAATTTGTAAAGCCAGGCTCTTCTTATGTATGTTTCCCAGTTTGCAGATGTCTTTACTCATAATTACAATATCTTGTTGCTTTTGAATGAGTGGTTGTAACCCTTTACAGTTAGTGTTTCATCAGATATTGCATGGACCTGTAACCCTATTTTGCAGGCATTGGTTTGCATGTTTAAGTTTCATAAGCCAGGGGACCTTTAATTATATGCATGCATGTCTTCCAATTCTTCCTTGGTTGTTGAGCTGTTACAATTGACAAACTTATCTGTTTTTAGTGTTGTTCCATGTGCCAGAATTACACAACTTACTAGTTAATTGATACTAGGTTCAAATCTATAACAAAGAACACATTGTGATTCTTTCTCAATCCTGACAAACCATAGGGTATGGTATAAATTATGCTGATATGCTCTTGTCTTCAATGTTCTCCCTGTTTATCTTATTTCATCTGGTTGTCCCTTATCACAGTGAAATGTCAGCATATGATAATGTCGTTGGTGGGAAGTTGAAGCTGAAAGGGAAAGCTTTAGATGTCAAGGCAGGTGGAATAAAGAAGAAAAAGAAGCAGAAGCATCGTCGTGATGGTGAAGATCCTCATATTGAAAGAGATGAGGTTCCTCAAGGTCTGCTTTCTACATTGTAGATACCTTCTTTGTCACTGTCATGTGATATCTTTGTTTAAACTGCCCACCAATTTCTTTTGACTTCTGAATTTCAAACCTGAAAAATTTTAAGATTTTGATTATGCAGATGGAAGCTCCAGATTATCTGCTGATAACAATGAGGACATAAATGAAGATGAGAAGCCGGGGGATGAAGGACATGCTTCTGCATGTGATGACCATCTCACGGCAGCTGAGAAACGGTATATTGAACAGAGGGAGAGGATCGACTCACGGAGGTTGGCCAAAACTGCTGACAAATCACACCGTGACCGGATTCAAGATTTTAACCAATATTTGGCAAATCTTAGTGAGCATTACGACATTCCCAAAGTGGGTCCTGGTTAATTCCAAACATTGGCTTGTAGACATATACTCAAACCGGTCATCCTGCTTCTAAATTTTATGGTGATGTTTGTTCTTCTTTGCCATATGTGGTATTTGCCTGCGGCAAAAGGCATACTGTGCTTATCTGAAACTATTGCTAGCATACTGTTTCACTGTTGTGAGTGTTTTAATTTACTCTCTAAAGACATGGTTTCTTTGCTTTGAATATTCATTCTAACGAGTATTGTCATTAATTAAAGTTTAGATCAATCTCATTTGAAAATTACCCTCATTTCAAAAGTTTCAATCTTTATTTGAGAAATATATTTTAAATTTCATTTTATTGTCACAATTTTTTTTATAAAATAACTCCCTTAAGCCAAAGAGTTCATGGTACTGCAAAAATCATTGATGTGGGAAGTCTAAGTTCAGATTTCAAGTTTCAATGGATGTTGTTAGAAATTTGTAGTGTTGTGTAACTTAAATTTTATATAAATTCATTTTTAAATGGGTTACATTATGTTTCCTACTATCACTGCAATACCTATTATGAAGAATTGTTCAAGAGTACAAAAATACACCACATACACTCTCTTTTGTGTGTTACATCTCTAAAAAATACTCAAAAGATTTTATAATATTTTTACTCAATAACTATCACACTCACTCTCTTTTGATTTTTCTCTTGCTTGTCATAAGAACACTTATGAACTTTGACACACATCATCATCCAAAAATCTTCCCTTTTATAGGTAAAAAGTTTCGATAAAAACAACACATGAGTGGTACTAATTACACACAAGGTAGTTTCAAAGTCAAGATTAACACATGAACAATCAGGCTTATCTCCATTTTTTTTAACAGATGTAATAATGATAATGAGTCCTCTTTTGTGAACGTGGGCTTGCAATCCCAATCACATTTCTCCCTAAATAAAAATATATATACAAAATCCCAATTTATACATGCACAGTTTCACTAAAAACATTAGCATAAAAAATATGTGCATGGAGCATAAGAAACAATCGAAAAACATAGTAATCAAGAAGTGCTACGCCTCATCACACACCAAAATGTCTTTTACATTAGCACCGTTCTTAACTACTACTCCAACACCGATCAACAACAATAACAACAAGAACAAGATCCTCAACCCACCATCAAAGCACCAGCACCAGCACCACCAACAACAACATCCATACCTTTCTCTTCTCCAGCTCTGCTCCCACGTCCATGAAGCTCACCAGGTCCACGCACTCATCATCAAGTCCTCCCAATCCCTCGACCCCTACTACGCCGGCCGCCTCGCCGAGTTCTACGCCATCCTCTCTTCCAACCCTTCCCTCTCCCTTCCCCATGCCTCCAAACTCCTCTCCTCCTTCCCAAACCCCCCACCCACCTTCCTCTACAACACCCTCATCCGCGCCCACCTCAACGCCCGTGACCCTCTCCAATCCCTCCTCCTCTATCACCAATTGCTCTCCCGATCCGCCCTTCCCGACCGCTTCTCCTTCACCTTCGCCCTCAAGGCCTGCACCCAGCTCCGCGCCCTTCCTCTTGGAAAACAACTCCATTCCCAAGTTTTCAAGCTCGGCCTTGTCACTGATGCCCACATTCGGAACAAGCTCCTTCATTTATATGCCACACTTGGTGAACTCACCCATGCACGCAAGGTGTTCGACGAATGTCCCGAACCAGATATCATCGCCTGGAACAGCTTGCTCGAAGGCTATGCTTCTGCCAACGATGCTGAATCTCTTCATGAGGTCTTTGACTTGATGCCTGTTCGAGATGTTGTGTCCTGGAACACCTTCATGGGGTCTCTATATAGAAATCAGCGAGTTCGAAGAAGTCATTGTGATATTCAGAGCAATGCAAGAGAGCAGGGAGTGTGAGCCTAACCGTGTGACCATGATCAATGTTCTCACTGCTGTTACTCATTTGAGTGCTTTAGGACAAGGAAAGTGGGTGCATGCTTATATTGGCAGGAATGGGATTGAGTTGGATGAGAAGCTGGGGTCTGCTTTGATCAATATGTATTCGAAATGTGGTTGTATTGAAGGCGCTGTTTATGCGTTCGACGTGGTGACGATAAGGAAGAGCTGTGATACTTGGAATGCTATGATTTGTGGTTTCACTGCAAATGGGGATAGCTTGAGAGCTCTTGAGCTTTTCTCAGTGATGGAGAAAACCTCTGGTTTGGTGCCAAATCACATAACATTCTCATGTGTGTTGAATGCTTGTAGTCATGGAGGTCTTGTGGATGAAGGCATGAGATTGTTTGAAAAAATGAGTTCTGTTTATGGTATTGAGCCTGATATCACACATTATGGCTGCATGGTGGATCTGTTTCAGCCGAGCGGGTTTGTTTGAGAAAGTGGAGGCGGTGATCGATCAAATGCCGATGGAGCCCGATGTGGTAATGTGGAAGGCTATAGTGGCTGCTTGCAGAGTTCATGGCAACACTGAATTGGGAGAGAAAGCTGGTCATAGGCTCATTGAAGTAGCTCCGAATGACCATGCTGGTTATGTATTGCTATCAAACATATATGCGAAAGGTAATGACTTCAATGGTGTGCATGAGGTGAGGAAGATGATGATGGACAGAGGTGTCAAGAAAGTGCCAGGCTGCAGCTCTGTCGAAGTAGGCGGGGAGGTTCATGAGTTCATAGCCGGAGACGGCTCACATTCAAGGAAGGAGGACATTTATGTGATGCTCGGTGAGATGGCGGAGCGGCTGAAGCTCGCAGGATATAAGCCTGACATGGAGCAAGTTTTGTTAGACATCGATGAAGATGAAGCGAAGGAGAGTTCATTGTCACTCCACAGCGAGAAGTTAGCGATTGCTTTCAGTCTTGTAAGCACTGAAGCGAGTTCTACAATAAGAATAGTGAAAAATCTGAGAGTCTGTGGGGATTGCCATGCTGCCATTAAGCTTCTATCAGTGATCTATGACCGAGATATAATTGTGAGAGACTCTAGCCGTTTTCACCATTTCCAGAAGGGTTCTTGTTCTTGTGGGGACTATTGGTAATGACAGTCTCAAGACTCAAATGTATGTAGTTCTATGTGAGCTTTAACACTTGGCGGTTATTATTCAAAAAAAAAATTTCCTGGATTATAGTAGGCATAGCCTCTAACTGTAATTCTGTGTTTCATTAATCATTACCATTCTCACTTGACGTCCTATTGTGCATGCACATGAATCCAACCATTTCAGTAGCTCTTTTATCTATAAATATATATAAATACGGATAAACCATGAGATGAAACCTGTAACAGCTGCTAAAAAAAAAAATACATGCTAATTATAGAAATAATGGTGCTACTTTTTTGTTATAAAAAAATTCTGAACGCAAAATCTACAAAATTATAAACGAAAGCAATTTTACACAGCATTTAATACAAAACCTTCTAAAAAATTCAGGATGAAATGAACAATGTATCCGCCTCAGATCACTTATAAAGGTCATCTTCTCTATATTTACACTACTCACCATACAGAAGCCATGACACAGCACGCTAATTTAAGAAGTGAGAAGAGTTATGTTGTTTGATTTTCATACCTTTTGCCTCACTTCTTTGCCAATCCATCCATCTTTTCATTGTCTACCTTCTTTTTAATAGAATCAAAAAGAGAAGATTTACCCTGGTTCTTGGATGCTTTTGCAAACGGATTAACTGCTCGGTGAGATTGCATTTGGTTAACCCCCTCATCCTTTAAAGTAGTTTCATTTGACTTTACGCATGGCATTTGGTTGACTCCTGCCTTTGAATTGCCCTCCCTCGTATTATTGCAAAGCTCAACCTTGTAATGGTCAGAAGATGCCTTTGCAGATGGTGTTGCCATCAGATTAGATTGCATTTGCTGACGACTATCTTTTGTGTTTCCTTCACTTGGACTTTTACAAAGTTGAAATCCTCCTACCTCACCGGACTTCTCTTCACTACCCACAGACTTTAAGACCTGAGGTTTATTGACAGCAGGTACAGGCAAAATCTTTCGCTTTGCCACATTGCTTGTAACAGCTGCACTGGAGGCTAAATTTGATACATGAGGTGCCCCTTCAGATTTATCCAACAAACTTTCCTGCATAGATCATAATAAAACTAAATTAGAGACAGGGAAAAAGCTGAAGCACTTCAAAATATCAGCAATCTAACCAATATAAAATAGAGGGATGATCGAGGTTACCTCCAATACGCCAATGAACCGCTCTGCCAATACAGGAAGTTTAAGTGCAGTGGCCAGCTTTATGGCACCCATAACTGACTTCTCCAGTGATAGCAATCTGGCGAGTTCTGTAGCCCTCACAAGCTTGTCACCTATCACGAAAATGAATAACAAGATGTGAAATGTTAAATATTCTAAACTCAGCAAGTCACATAACCAAACTTTCAACCACATGCTACTTACTGTTGCAACAGCTGGCAATAAGCTTCAGGATGCATCGATCCATGGAAGCTTCTATGCTGAATGCTTCATCACAAAGAGCAGTGGTATCAATACCAGCTGCTACCATTTCTTTTACTTTATTTTGAATCTGGGATTTGATAATCAGAATGGTTCAGATATGAACAAGCAAAATAACCTCTAATCAAGGGAACAGGCATAACCTGTAAGAGGGATATCTTGCTCAACACGAACTCGTTTTCCAGCTCATCAGCCCCAAGATCAGAGCAGGCAAGAGGAAGTGAAAAGTTCAGTAGTGTAAGAACCGGCTTTGGCATGACCTGCACAATATTAGGAGGAAAAAGATAAACACATGACCATGACCTACAAACTGCAAAGAGAATAGCAGACAAAACTATCCTACCAATGGGTAAGAATCAGGGGATTTGCAAATAATGCAGAACAGCTTGCTGGCGCTTAGACCAACCACCCAGTAGTTTTCATCTTCTGACTTCCTTGCTTTGCTGGCACTGCATGTATGACAAGATTCAGAACATATCCAAGATGAAACAAAGTTTGGAGGGTCCATGGTATACTTAGGCACCTGAAAACAGGAAGCCAACTACCTCCAAATTGTGTAGAGAACATTCTCAGCACCCCCTACACAGTTTGCTAAAGTCATCAGAAAACAAGTACAAGAATGGTTATTAAAAAGTCCATATTAGCCAACCTTGGAATCATATGAACTTAGCTGCCCCTCGTCACTGAAGCCAAACCATGTTAAATGGGAACTTGGTGTCAAAGGAAGACGGCTTATAATTGTTTGAGTTCCATTTAGTATGTTCAGAACCATAACATCAAGCACCTGCCAACCAAATTGGAAATTATTGTTTAAGGCTGAGTAAAACCAGGCCAGGATAAAAACACCCGATTTAGGAAAACTGCAAATGGGAGCAGCCCATCTTAGTTTTAGTTGAGCAATAAGTTTGCCTAATTATTACATATTGCTCTGGAAAACAGCAGTACAGCTGATCATGTCAAGTGGAGGAACAAAAACAAGGGTTGATTTTCTTCCATAAAAGTTGCTTTCATGAAAGGTAGGAAATTCTTAATTTCTACATATGATTAAATCAACAATGACTACTCTGCAGGGCTGATAAAATGGCAACATAAAAATGTTGCATCATGGACAATTTCATGGTAGATTGGCAACATAAAATTCAGCTACAATGTCCGGGCACTCGATACATATTTAAATTTGCAAAAACAACTTCTCAGTCCAAAATAGATGTGAGAGATTTTCATAAGTGTTAGATTCAGCTAAACTTAACCCAAGAAGTACTACAATCATACTCAAATAGCCTGAATGTCCTGTAGCTTGCAAGGGAAACATAGTTATTTGTAAACATTTGAGTTGTCTGACTACAAGATACAAGCATACCTGATCTCCAGAAGGAAGACTGTCTGAAGCATGAGTAACAATAGCTAGTTCATCTTTTAAACCCGCTAGAGTGACCACAGGACCATTTAGGCAAAGGATATGTTTCTGCAATAAAAGGAGAAATAACAGATAGTGTAAGAATTTAAACTCCCTCACAGTGATAAGGTGCTAAAATAAGAGAAGTTGCTTAAGTGGCAAGTACTGAGAACATGAACTTGTTCCTTTATTAGGTAGACAATAAATAGCACTTGCCAATGCTTATAGCTCATGCAGAAGCAAATTTTAAAAACATTAATAAAATCAAAGCTTAATTTATCACAAAATAATCAAAAATAACTTGGTAAAAATGGCAGCCTATACCTCAAAGCTCTAGTTTAAGTATAGGAAAATAAGTACAGTTGTTCTTAAAGAAATAATACAATTCATCATCCCAAGTTATGAAATACAAAAATAGCATTGCATAAAAAATAAAAAGGGAATCATTGTCATATTCATTATCCCAATTTCACAGAAATCAGGACACATTATTTCAATGTTAAATAGTTTCACGTAACCATCGAGAAAGTTTATCCATTTTAACTTTTTGTTCATCAAGAATGAAATTACTTCACACCTGACAGATGATAGAATGACCACATCCACAGAGAAACTACACATCTTAGAATGTGGCATTGTGCCCTATACAGGAGCAGATGTGATGCTCACCATTCATTTACATAAGAAAAAAAACTATTTTCTCAGAGAAAAAAAGAATATTATGAGAAGTCCCATTACTAAATCTCCAGACTACAGGTTGTGTCCAAAATCATGCAGAACGAGCAAGCAATCAGATAACTTTGAAGGCCATAATTTACTATCCACATGAGATTTCAGGGCACATTAGCTCATCATCTTGCCTTGCTGTTGCTAGCTTGAAACTTGTAATCATTGTATGAAGAAACTCTTTCAACCAAACCCCGACACCAACCCCAAAAGACAAAATATTTATGATGAGTGTGGGAATCTCAAGTGCAAAGGGGTCAATAACAAATTTGAAAAAGAAGCAATAAAGATAAGTGATCACAAAAATCCATAGAAGAAAATGAGTTATCAATGCTAAGTGCATATCAGAATAGTTCATATTTTTGCTTTGATAATCTATTAAAAAAGCTGCAGAATGAAAAAGCAAATGAAATCAAAATCAAAACTTCAAAGATTCACCCATGACAGACATTAACTTTCACATTAAACAGTTAAGAGTTTCAAAATAAAGAAAAACATAAACAATAATGATTCAGTCTCAGAAGCGTTAAAAATTTCAAGCACAAGAATAATGATTATGACATCTGTTTATTATATATTTATTTAAATAAATAAACAGAAGAAAGAAAGCCTATATAGGTGGAAAAACATGAAAACCAAAACATTCTACTAAGCTTTCATCAGATAACCATCCAAATGATAGGTAGAAAGCAATGCAATCAGAGAACTTTGAAGACCATAATATGTTTTCTACATAAAGTTCAGTCATAGGATCTCATCATTTTGCTGAAAGAATAATCTCAAAATAATTTGAATTAAATTAGACAGGAAAATAGTCAGACCTCACACTTCAATAGAAAGGAGGCTATCAATATGCTTGCTCATTTTGACAAAAGAAAACATTGCTGATAGAGTTTAACAATTTATTTGGATAATAGAATTTAGTAAAAGATGTAGGATGAAACAAGTCAATCTCAAAATCAAAATCAGCTTGAAGATCGATTACTAACAATTAAATTATTGTGATGAGCTAGAAGAAGGTATTAATGCTGAACAAAAGTTATCCAAAAGCATACTAACAATTAAGATAAAATCAATGTTTTAGTAAAACGATATATATATATATATATATATATAGCCGAGATACATATCAAATTAGCCAGGGAGAGTCCAGTCATAAATCAAAGAGAAAAACAAAGCAATCAGAGAACTTTGAAGACCATAATGTGTTTTCCACATTTAGTTCAGACCAGACTAGCTCATCCTTTTGCATGAAAAAAATTGTCTTAAAATAATTGAGAGCAATTTATCATTAAATTAATCAAAACTCACACAAAGAAATAAAATAATAATTCGCAAATTTGGCCCATGTTGACAAGTGGGAAAACAGTGTTGATATGCATCAATCATATAACTTTATCCAAACATTTGTCAATGTTTCAATATAGCACCTTGATAACCATTCTCGATGTTTTCCTTGCAACCAGACTAAAGGCAGCAAAGGGCTGATGGTGCATATGTTCCAAAAAAAATTCACAGAGTTGCGGATTCCATTTAGAATCTCACCACGTGATCAAAAATAAAATCATCTACAGTTCTTGCATCGGAAGTTAAATGTAGTATATTTCAATAAATATAGTTAACAAGAGAGAGAGAAGAGAGAAACATATTGTATCATGATTTTCAAAATGCATCTTAACCATAATTACCTTCTAAAGCTGTTCAGTTTTGCTTTCAGTTATCATATGCTTGTGTAATAGTAGGTAATTTCAAATTAAATAAAACAGAAAACAAAAACTCTCAGGGATTACAAACCTGCAATCCGCCATCTGTGAAGATACGAAGAAAATTAAGACTCGTTGCCGCAGCAACCCAACCATTACCAAGAGCAACAGCCTGTACTTCCTCTGCTTCAAATCGCATTGACCACTAAGATCAAATAACACAGTTATAATAATTGAAAAGTAGACATACAGGAATAAAACTGTGTAGAAGCTAAAAGAACCTACCTCACTGTTGTTTGCCCAACTACTAAAAGGTCGATACATAAGAGTGCTTGTGTTCTTTTCACCTTTGCATGGGTTGGCAAAAACACTCCCATTTTCATTCAGTGATGCCATGGTGAAACCAAAATAATCAGTCATGGAAGGTACCCTAGGACCTCTGCCAGTATCATGAAAATCTACCTGTCAGCATAGATCAAAGCAAAATATGATGATGAGACACAGTCATGATGATGATTAAATGGATGAACTGAATCACCATTAAAAAAATAATAATAATAATTAATAATTTTAAAAACAAAAAAAAAACAAAAAACAAAAAAACAACAACAACAACAACCAGAGCTTGCAATTGATCATCTCACTCTAAGCAACTTCCAAATATAAATATCAGACTTAATTAACTAAAATAATGGTGGTACCTATGTCTGTGCATGTTAAGGGTGCCATTACCTCTATATGAGAGTTTCCCTCATTTTCAAGGGTAGTTATGCTACCCAGCAAATTGTAGCAAAGAAATCGCCGCTTGCCAGGTTGTATTGGAGTGGAACCTGGTTGAAAAGCCTCCTGCATTCTCACCCTGATGGACTTCATCAAACTTGAACACTCATCTCCCTTTCCAATATCCACCTTCCGTTTAGCAGAATTTCTCTTCCGCGATTCAATCTGGCGAAGTAAACCCTCTTCACCATCACTATCTTCTCCAAAACAATCTTCAAGAATAGACTGTTTTCTTAATCTTTTTCCAGTGATGGGGACTGATTCACCATGACTCTCTTCATCAACATTGTCAAGACTGCCAGAAGCACTAGACTTTTCATTATCTTCATCAAATAAAAATCCACTATCATTTCTTATCTGCGGACTAGGAGCACCGTCTATAGGAGACTTCATACATGAAGGAATTGTGGATTCCCACACACCAAATTTACCCATAACATCAATGACAGCCAGCGCATTGCCATTTGACTTCCAAGCCAAACCAGTTATTCTATCATCAAATTTTTGTCTTTCAATATCCTGCCTCAAATCAATATCCCAGATCAGAACCTGTTTATCCAAACCAGAAGTGGCAATATATTTCCCATTAGGAGACCAAGACAAGAAACAAACAGATTTCTCATGATCTCCTTTGAGTGTAAACAGCTTCTCAGCAGTGTCTCTGTCGTACATAACAACATCATTTCTCAGGCCTGGAACAGCCAAAATTTCTCCATCAGGACTCCAGCTCAGCACGTTTGAAAGAGAGGAATCCGAATCACAAATAGGGGCTACAGAATTAAGAGTATGGACTGATTTCCCAGATGAGAGCTCCCAGTATATGACAGTACCAACACTGTCAACAGATGCCAAGAACTCATTCTTTGGGTCAAAAGCTAAACCAGTGACAGATGCTTTGTGACCCTTGAGCACCCTGGAAATTGTACTATCAATAGTAGCAATCAACTTGATGCCATCATCATCGCCTGCAGCAGCTAACAAACTACCAGATTTATTGAAGGCAAGGGACCGAATTGGCAACGTAAACCTAGTAACATTACTCTGGAATTCTCCATCTGGCCAAAGAAAACTAACTGATCAAAACTCAAAGATACAATTAAAACCCACAGTGTATGAAACCAACAGATCAAGGTTTAATGTAGGTTTCATTGCAAATATATAAGCATTTCAAGAAGAGAACTAAAAAATGATAGAAATTCCTCTCAGATCCAAGGTAAAATACAAAGAAATCTTACAGTTTTTCTAAGAAAAGAACAAAAAATTCAGGCGAAGATGAGGAAGAATGAATACCTGGGAAACTATAAAGCTTCACAGAGTGATCAACAGATCCAGAAGCAAAGGAATTGGAACTAGGGCTAAAAGCGAGAGCCGTAACACCCTCCTTATGATGATCGAGAGCTTTGGGGGGCTTCGATTGCTGATCCAGATAATGGATCAGGACACTCTGATCAGCGGCTGATGCGGTGACGAGATGCCTGCCCTCAGGATCCCAGATGATGGAGCAGAGGGCCGCACGGCCACCTCCACCACCGGAAGCCTTGTGAGCTTCCTTGAGTTTCAAGGATCGGTGCTTCATGGTGGTTCTGCGGCAGTGCCATTGGAGAAGGGACTGAGGCTGCCTACTTATTAGGGTTAGGGTTTGAGTTTTTGGCGGGATTCTTTCCCCCAAAAACGTTCGATTTTGGCGGGAGCGGATGAAAGCGGGAATTTTGGGTAAATTTTTTTGAGGATTG
This sequence comes from Dioscorea cayenensis subsp. rotundata, assembly GCF_009730915.1. Lineage (NCBI taxonomy): Eukaryota > Viridiplantae > Streptophyta > Magnoliopsida > Dioscoreales > Dioscoreaceae > Dioscorea > Dioscorea cayenensis. The sequence continues at coordinate 31,132,623 of NC_052475.1, forward strand.
TGAAATTAGGGTTTCCTCTCCAGAGTTTCATCCAACACAAAGGCTTTTCACGTTCACTCTTATATAAATATATAAAATTAAATAATATATAATATATATTTTTTAAGTACCAACTAAAACAAATATTTTAAATGTGACATCGTCAAAAATTAAATAATTGAAATTTCTATTTTCTCTGTGTATATATACATAGCTCTTTGTGTTAAAGCATGTATATATAAGCGAATGATACACCTCTCAAATAAAAAATATTTTATTTAAAATCAACAAATTTGAGACATTTATGCTTGAATTCCAATATCATTTTCCTGGCATCATTAAAAAGATCTAATACAATAAGAATTAATAGCCAATAACCATTTTCATTATAAGCATAACGAGTCTCTTACATAAAATATTCATTCTTCTAAGAAACATATTCAAATCTTAACTCATGGAGATGGAAAAACATGTATAGTAAAACCCTCAACTTCTCGCATGTGCATATTGGCACCAATAACACAGTATCACATACATTTTTAGAGGGGAAAAAACAGAGATGATCGAAATCTTTAAAGTTAATATTTGCTTGCTTCTTTACCAATGAAGTTGATAATTCGGGAAAAAATGGCTAAAAGCTGTATTGAATTATTTTACACCAATGGTAGTTTCAGCATGCAGCAGTATGACTGCATTAACATGGTGCTGATACAGTGACGCTACCGCGGTAATTTCTTTTTGGCAAAATTCACCGAATGAAGAAAATGTAAGGAGATTCATCTCTTGTTTGCCTATAGATGGAGATAATAAAGGGTAAGAGTACATTAAAATCACTACCCAATAAATGAAGATTATATCGAACATGCCGTTCCTTGGACCGGTATTGACTGGGAGTGCAGGAAGAACCTCAACACCAGTTCTTTTGTTGAATTAGATACCAGAGAACAGAAACCAGTATGACCACAACCGCGACCAGAATGCGTTTCGAACTAAGATGTGTTGGTTCTGAACTTCTTACAGGATCAAGCTTTGATGCTTTAACTAAGATCTGTTCATCATTTGCAGCGGGCGTGCTCTTAATCATTTCGTCAGAAAACACCAGCATCTCCGTGATGACCTGATCAAGCGAGCGAATTAGTAAAGTTCACCAAGACTTTTGGTATGACAGTGGCATGAATCTTGATGGATATTTTAAAAATCTATTGAATGCAAGTTCGGCAATGACAATCTGATGTACGTAATATCTAATTCTCATTGCTGCCAGTAACAAAAATCAGTTTCATATTTTCTGCTCTTAGTGCCAAACTTCAGTTATCAAGAGATTATAATGACCAACCTGGGGTTCTGTACTTGAAGTCTTGGTTAATACTTCCTCTGAAGCTTTCAAATGCACACTTTTGCAGTGATTTCCCTCCTCATTTGCACAAAGGGAACCCTTATCCTTCTTCTTCAAGTGTTTAGCCACCAGATATTTATTCCTTTTTGTTAGTTCAGATATCTACACATGCAGATGAAGAACTTTTAGAAGAGAACTTTTATCTCAAATTTGTAAATTAAGAAATGTCAAATTAAGACATATGGATCCAGCTCAATAGAAATTATTGTTGAAAAAAGCAAGTGTTCAAATATATAAAAGAATGCACCAATATATATGATCAGGTGTCTAGATGAAAAATTTATAATCTGTAAAATAGAAGCTATAATATCCAACAAATTACACATTGTAGTGTCCAGACTCTATTTGAAATAAAGTTTTGGAGGCAATACATGTAATTTATAATTTTTCTTAGGGGGTATAAATGTAATTATAAAGTTGTAGAAGTAATATACGTAAAGCAAAATGCACAAGTTAGGTTGGATAAAGCTAATTGTAGCCTGTAACAAAGATGACATTACAAAAGCAGTAAGATTTAAGATACATGGAAAACCATAGAGGAGGAATAAAACTACAGACAAGGTAACTAAAAAAAAAGATAAAATATAAATAAAATCAAATGGTGAAAAGAAAAGGAGAGAACATTTTGGCATCAAAAGGATTAGGTGTTTTGCAGTAGAAGAACAAACAATAGTTGAAACATGACTGAACTGGAATGTAACCTTAAGGTTTCATAGCAGAGGTATACCATAACTTTAAAGAAAAAGAGAGAGAAGAGAGAGAGAGAGAGAGAGAGGAAAAAAACAATGACCCAGAAAGTTTGTTGAAGTAGTAATCAATGAAAATAAATTTTATTCATGACACTTGTAATTCTGCTAGAACTATCCTCGATGTAAAATTGTTAAATTCGAGGTGGAGTGTGGCATATCATTTATAGAAATGAAAGGTTTTAGTAGAAAATGATCTCAAGTATCCAACAAAACAAGGATAAATGAAAAGAAGATAGTGCACAATTGTCACCTGTGTTTGAAGACGCTCTCTTTCTGATGCAAGTTTCATGACCAGGTTGGCAATAATTTTACTCCTATTATTAATGTCCCTTGAAGTGGCAATTTTAGACTCATCAGCATCATGCAGAGAGGCTTGCAAACATTCAAGTTTGCCTCTTAGAAAGCTTAATTCTTCATTTAGATCAAAATTTGATTGAGTCAGTAAATTATACTTCGATTCAGCAATCTCCGCCCTGCTTTCAGCTTTAGCAACCATGGCCTTAAGATCAGCTATCAAATTTTCCATATCAATCAGGGTAGAGTTTAAGAGACTCTGCTGCTCCTCCATTGCTTGGAAAGATGCTTTTGCATGCTCTAACAACATATCCGATTGCCTAAGCTTCCTCTCCAACAAATTCGCCTTTTCTTCTGCATTACTTCTAACAATATCCAGCTCTTCAGTTAGCTCACTATTTGACTTGGTTAACAATTCACACTTTGTTTCAGCATTCTGAGCTCTAGTCTCTATTTCAAGCACATTTTTTCTTAAATCATTTATCACATGATCAAACTCACTAGCTTCGTAATGCAATTTTTGTTGCTGTTGACTCTCTTTGGCAGATCCCTTTGTAGAATGTAAATTAATCTCACACTTTCTTAACTGATCTTCAAGTGACCTGACTTTCTCTCGCAAGGCAAAAACCTCTGAAGGTGCAGTGCACTCATCCTTGGTATTCTCTAAATTACTTTTCAGCCCATTTACTGGCAAAGTAAGAATGTCATCAAGTTCTGCACTAACAGGCGTGTGCTGTCCAGATAGACTTTCTCCAGTTGATGACTTCAGGATGATTTTGTTCAATTTAGATCTTGAAACACATTCATGATGCAGTGGATCATCAAGATCCAATTGAGCATTCCAAAACTTTCCTAGTAATTCTTTTGATGTACTTAGGAGCAACTCAGAAGTATTTTCAGCCAGAAACAGTCGCCCCATAACCATCTCAAAAGATTCTTCTAAATTGTAAAGTTCACTCTCAGCAAACCTGAGTTTAAGTTTAAATGCCTCTTCATTATTTCTTGAAACTGTTAACTTCTTATCAAGATCCAATGCCTTTGCAATAGACTTCTCATACAATGGTAATATATGTCCTTGATGCTCTACATGCTGCAGTTTCCACCTAGCATTAATAGATGTATCAGGACCATTCTCAACAATGTCATTCGCGTCAATCCCTGTCAAGAAAACATACAGAGAGAATTAATTGCATTCCTTTTGGAAACAAAAAAAATTACTAGTATTACTTTGAAATTTTCAAAGAAAATATGAATAATGAAAATAAATATTTAGCATGCATATCATTTATTTTTCTACACCAACCAAGAGCAAGCACCCTTTCAAACTTGGCTGTTTGCATTTTAATATCTGCAACTTGTGCTTGTGACTGATTCAAACATTCTTGAGCAGCATGCAACTTCTCTTCAAATTCAATTAAGGATTCCTTAAAACAACCATTACAGGATAATCCAGTTTGGGCATCCACAACTTCAGTTTGGAGAAAGCACATGAACTTCTCCAGTTCTTTGACCTCTGAATTCAATATCCCCGACAAGGTATAAAATTCAAAGGCTATCTCGAGAGACTCTGCCGAAATGTCCTTATTCCCCAAACTTATACCGTCAAAATTACTTTCTCTATTTTCCACTTGCATTAGAAGTATCTCCAGGTTCAGTAACTTCTCATTGACATAAGCTGAATCAAGCTCCACTCTTGTTAAAACTTCCCAAGGTATAGTTCCTCCACATGTTCTCTCCTTGTTTTGTGTCATATCTTGATAAAGATAATTTTCATCCTGTTCATCATCAGTCGCCATGCTATTATTTGTACACTCTGGGTAACATGAAAGAGTAATACCACCAGACCATGAGAATAATGACAGTGGTAAGCATTATCATTAAAACAAAGAGAATATTTAAGCAGAGAACATTTTAAATCATCTTATAATTTAAATTGAGATTTAACTAATATCAAGAAAATGAAAGATAGCCTAACAAAGAATGAGGGGAAAAAATACAATACTCATATGGAAATCATACAAATGGTAGGAGTAAAGGATATGAATCAACAAGTTGCGCATAGTCAATAGCATGAATCGATCACTTGAAAAGGAATTTCAGCGAAAAAATTGAAACAGCTAATCAGAGGCATTTGGAGCAAAAAGATAAATTTATAAAACAAGGGTGGGAAAAATTTTAGCACTTTGGTCTGCCAAGTATATGATGGCAGAATTTCATCACTTTCCAACCGCTGATAAGAATTATCAGTAACTATTATTTCACAGCTCATAACCATTATAGCCACTGAAAACATAAGTGATGAACAAATGGAAGCAAACAATATCTATAACAAGCCTCGGATCTAACTGCAGCTGCTGGCATTGAAAAATCACAAGAGAGAACTCAAGTTCATTTCTTGAAGAGAAATTTTCAAAGTAAGCAAGCTCTGCATATCTAATTTCTAAAGTTAAAAAAACCAAAGCTAATCCATGGAACAAAGTCCAATGATCTTGTAGAATCCAGCACTGAGATTGCCAAAAACTCCACCCACCAGCTTCTGTTCTCTAAAAATTACCGATTTAGAATACTAGAATGCAGTTTGAGTTTTCACAAACACAATTTCACAGTTCCCTAGTAGGCAATAAACACCTCAAATTGATTTCCTGAAAACCTAATCATTAAAATTAAAAAATTTAAAAAAAATAATAATCATAATAACAACTACGAAAATCAACATAAATTAAGCGAAATTATATTGCAAGTAATCCTTGATTTCATGATGTGTACGTCTATTTCTCCATTGCCAAAATAAATTCTTAACCAAAACAAAAAAAAAACACACAAATTTAAACTTCGAAAGATCATTGTTCGTGGGGAAATGGAAAGCAAATTGGGGATGAGATGAAAGGCATTAATTTTAGGATTCTTAGATGCGAAGAAGCAAGGGAGAAAGAAAGCGTTTGCGTACCTGAGAGATGCTCTGAAACGCAGGAAATAGTGAAAAAAGCTGAGATTTTTCAACCTGGGATTGAATCGGAGAGTGCTCAGTGCTGCTGATCAGGACTCATGAGCTGTCAAACACTGTTAGTGTTGGATTAAAAAGTCATTTTTGTCTAAAAATTAAAAAATTATGATTATAATTTAGATTAATAATTTGTTTTGCAGTCAGTTATAATTTTATTTCGCTTGAGAAATTTTCAAATAATAATTTTTAAAAAATATATATTGTATATATTATACAACCATTGAGTTTGGAGGCATTCAAGATTTTGGGTCTAACAGACAAATGGAATACTAATTATTTACTATAGAAGTATTTATGTAACTTATTCATACATTGGAATGTGACATGCATTTCTATGTGATCTTTGTATATGAAAATTTTACTTAATTACCAAATGTAGCTTCGGCTTCATTAATTCTCTCACCATTTACTCAACTATCAAACGTGGGTTTGACTTCATTAGTTCTCTCGATGTTAATAATATTGAAACAATACCCAATTATAGATATCACTAAGGGGTCTTTTAGTTTACAGTAATGATATATTACCACGTAACGAGATTACCGTAGTAATAAGATTAGGAATGTTATATGCCCAGAAATGTTGTGGTAATTCATGATAACCATATTTGGTTGAAAACTCATGTTACATAGTAATAAACTTGGTAATATTTTAAATTTCCCAAAATACCCTTGTGTCTACTATTTTATGCAAGTTTAAATTTAAAATAAAATTAAATTTTGGATAAAAATTAAATTTTCGAATCTAAACATATTCCTAAAATAATGTTATTTAAATTTAATTTTTTTATCCAACAAATAAAGTATGAAAATTATTATATTTAAACAAAGGATATATTTGTCCAAAAAATATTTCAGATTACCACCCACTTGGTAATCCAACATAGCCATCTATTTTGGTGGTAATGGGATTACCAAGTTTCTTGGTAATCTTCCAAGGTTAGTAATCACAGATTACCATCAAATATTACCACCACCAATAATCCAAACATGGTAATGTGAAAAGATTACCACATAACATGCGGTAATGTTTGTACATTACCGCCAACCAAACGGCCCCTAAGGGTGTTTGGTTGGTGATAATCACATATTACCATGTAATGAGATTACTATAGTAATGTGAATTGGAATGTTATATGGTTGGGAATATTGCGGTAATTTAATATAACCATATTTGGTTGGGAACTCTTATTATCAGGAATAGTTCATTACCGTGTTTGGTTGTTATGGTAATCAATTTGTTAAAATATAAAAAATTATAAGATTACCACGGTAATCCAAGATAGACATCAAATTTGGTGCTAATAGGATTACTATTTTCTTGGTAATATTTATAAGTTGGTAATGTGATATTACCATCCAAATTATCACCGGTGCAATGCCAAACGTGATAATATTTTCAAATTATCACGTAACACATGGTAATATTTCTACATTACCGCGAATTAAACGGCTCTAAAGAATTCAACCTTTGGAATTCATTCTTATATCACTATTCCTAAGTGATATTTTCACCCTGTGTTCATTTATTATTCTTATTTATAAAGCTTTGCATTTTTTGTTTATAAACTTCAAGATTTTCCATGACCATAATATTATATTAGTGTGTGTATTTTTGTTTATCTCTTTGATAGAATTATAAACACCTTACATAGAAGATCTAGTGGCAATAGATCAATAGGTTGTTAACCTTTATTATTTTTTAATTTATATATTTTTATAAAAAATAGTTAAATTTATATGCTTTATTCCTCACAAACAATAATAATTTAAGTTATTATATTTTCAGTTTCCACCCATGCTTATTTATAATCATTGTAGCATTATATAAAAAACCTGATCTTAAAGATGCATCAACTTTGCACCGACCAAATTTCTCACCATTTGTTTTTAATGTAGGTCTTCCAATTTTTATTTATGTTGTTTTTAAACATAACAGATCCATCCTCACACCCAATAATTAAATAAATAAAATTATTATTATTTTTTTTTATGATATACACTAAATAAAATTATCATTTTTTTTATGATGTATACAAACTGTTGTCAAAGATGTATATACACGGATTCAACTACAAATCTACAACATGTTCTTACTTTTTGTAATACAAAAGAGTCAAACTCGTATCATACATCATATAAAAAAAGAACTTTGTATGATTGAGCTTGTTAGGGAATACAGCTTTGTATACAGTTGTATATCTATATTTGTGTAGCTACCATATTTATATACCTATATATCTATATATACCTTGTACAATGTAGGTTTTGATTAATGAAAATTGGTTAATCTTTTCCACCTAACATTGTATCAGAGAGGTTCTTCTAAAACCTTTTTTTTTTCCGCGAACCGCCCACTGCATCTCAACCCTCGTGTGCACCGACAGCCCGCCGCCCCTCGGCCCTCGTGCGCGCCACCCATCGTCCCCCGGCCCCCGCGCGCGCCGCCACGCTCGGTCGCACCCGTCACGCACTCGGCGCCTAACCTCGGCCCCCTGCGAGCTGCGCCCGCTGCACGCCCAGCTACGCACGCGCATGCGCTCGCCGCCCAGCACGCGCCCTCGCGCGCGCCCGCCGTCCAGCATGCGCCCCCGCGCTCCCGCCGCCCCACGCGCGACCTCGGCCCCCGCGGTATTTTCTTCTTGAACTCTTCTCCCACACACCTTGTGTTTTGTGCGGGTGCTCCATGGATTCTGCTCAGGTTTCTTATCTACAAAAGGCGGACATCATGCTTAATGACAAGAATTATAAAGCATGGTATTCCACTTTACGTGTACTCCTTCGTGGACTTAATCTTTGGGGTCATGTTGATGGTGCCCGTCCGCCTCCGGTTTCTTCTACTGCCGTCTCTTCCAGCCCTTCTTCGTCGATAGTTACCAGCGCGTCCTCTTCTCCGTCTGCTAACTTGCTCAAGTGGACTGAGGATGATACCCGTACCATTGCTATCATCTGTCAGTCCTGTGAGATTCCCATTCGTTTAGCTGTTTGTGATCTTTCTACAGCCAAGGCGATTTGGGATCATCTACGCACACTCTGTCTTCCGTCTAGTCAGGCGTTGCGTTACTCCTTGCTACAGACTCTCACCTCTACCTATCAGCGTGAGAACTCTGTCTCGGATTTCTTTGCCGTGTTCAGTGATTTATGGCGTCAGTGTGATGAGATAACCCCATCTCCTTCTCCGACCTGTGCTCGATGTCTTGCCATTGCTCAAGATCGTGATTATCTCCACATTTATGAGTTTCTCATGCGTCTTCGCCCTGAGTTCGAGGCCGTTCGGGCTCAGCTACTGCACCGGGTTACACCTCTGTCTACTAGTGATACTCTGGCATATGTGCTTGCTGAGGAGACTCGTCTTCGGTCCTTAGATGTGGTTCCACCACCTGATGCTCCTCACTCTGTTCTTGCTGCTCCCCAACAGAACCCAGTGCCGACCATTGCTCCTTTGATGACATATCCTGGCCTTAGCGCTCCTGTCCGTCCTCTTTCTCAGTCTCAGGTACCAATTTCTAGTGCACCTTATCGACGGTCAGTTCGGTGTCATTACTGCCATGCTCTTAGCCATGTTCATACTGAGTGTCGCAAGCTACAGCGGGCTCAGCTGACAGCACAGCAGCGCACGGCCCCCACCCCACCCTCAGCTACTCAGGGTGGTCCGTTGTTTGCTGAGCAGTTTCAGCAACTTATTCAGCAGCTTCAGATTTCTCCTTCTTCGGCTCCAATACTCACTCAGGATGCCTCCGACGTCTCCACTCACCCATCAGTCCCCTCCGCTCCTACAGGTATTTCTTTATCCTCTTGGTTGCTTGACTCTGGAGCTTCTTTTCATATGACCTATGATGCTACCCACCATCACTCTCTTCACCATTTTTCTTCTGATCTTTGTGTTATTATCGCTAATGGCACAACCCTCCATGTCCCTAGTCGTGGCCTCTTACACACCACTCATTTTCATATTCTTGATGTTGCCTTTGTACCCCAGCTCTCCATAAACCTTATTTCTGCTAGCCAGCTTGCTTCTCTTGGCTATCTTATTATTTTTGATGAGTTTGGTTGTCGTGTGCAGGATCGTCTTACATGGATCCTCATTGGAGCTGGCCATCGCCATAGTGGGGTGCATGTGCTCGATCATCTTCGTCTTCCGTCCTCTTCTACGTTACCAGCGGCCTCTATTTCTTGTTTTTCTACTGTTCATTCCCATCAGTGGCATCATCGGCTTGGCCATCCTAGTGGTTCTCGTCTGTCTTCTCTTATTCATCAGGGCATTTTAGGTCGTGTTTCAGTTGATAATTCCCATTCTTGTTTGAGTTGTAAGCTTGGCAAACAGCTACAACTCCTATATCCTTCGAGTGTGTTTAGATCTAGTTCTCCGTTTGAATTAGTTCATTCGGATGTTTGGGGTCCTGCCCGGTTTGTTCCAAGGGTAGACATCGTTATTATGTTATTTTTGTTGATGATTTCTCCCGTTACACTTGGATTTATTTTATGCGTTCTCGTTATGAGTTTTTAAAGGTTTATATTGATTTCTCTAATATGGTGCGCACCCAATTTTCTGCCACCATTCGTACTTTCCGTTCCGATTCAGTAGGGGAGTATCTTTCTCATGAGTTTTGTGAGGTTCTTGCCTCCCACGGCACTCTTCCTCAGCTCTCTTGTCCTTGTGCCCATGCTAAGAATGACACTGCCGAAAAGAAACATCGTCATATTCTTGAGACCTCCCGTACTCTTCTCATTGCCTCCCATGTTCCCCCTCACTTCTGGGCTGAGGCTGTCTCTACTGCTATTTACCTCATCAATCTTCAACCCTCTTCCTTTCTTCAGGGTCGTAGTCCAGGGGAATGTCTTTTCTTCAGCCCACCCCGTTATTCTCATCTTCGTGTGTTTGGTTGTTTGTGTTATGTCCTCCTTATGCCTCAAGAACGGACTAAACTTCCTACTCAGTCTATTCCTTGTGTCTTCCTTGGTTATAGCCCTGAGCACAAAGGCTATAAGTGTTATGATCATGTTACACGACGCCTCCATGTCTCGCGTGATGTCTCTTTTATTGAGGATCGTCCTTTCTTTGTCCCTTCCTCTTCCTCTTCTTCTCACTCCTCTACTACATCGATCGATGTTCAGCTTCTCATTGTGTCCTCACCACCTCCCATGTCCCCACCTCCACCTGTATCTCGTCCATCCTCTCCTCTATTTGTTTCACCGTTGACTGCTGACCCTCCTGTCCACGTTTCTATTCCCGCTTCTCCTTTTCCTGAGCAGTCACCCCCGGCGCCAACGACTTCCTCTGATGTGTTCCCTACAGATGAACCCCCTGCTCGTCGCTATCCTCTTCGTGATCGTCATCCCCCTGATCGCTTTAATCTTGCCTCTCAACTTCTTGACCTCCCTATTTCTCCCTCCAATGGCCCTCTAGAGCCATCTTCTTACCAAGAGGCTGTCCAAATACTTGAGTGGCAAGCTGCTATGTTTGTTGAGTTGGAGGCGCTCGAGCGCACATCTACATGGGATTTGGTTCCCCTTCCTCCTGGTGGTGTTCCCATTACCTGCAAGTGGGTCTATAAAGTCAAGACTCGCTCTGACGGGTCTGTAGAGCGGTACAAGGCTCGCCTTGTGGCTCGTGGTTTTCAGCAGGAGCAGAGACGTGATTATTATGAGACTTTTGCTCCCATAGCTCATATGATTACCATTCGAGCTCTTATTGTTGTAGCTGTTGTTCGACGATGGTCCCTTTTTCAGCTTGATGTGAAGAGTGCTTTTCTTCACGGGAATATTCAGCAGGAGGTTTACATGCTTCCTCCCTCTGGTTTTTCTTCTCCTTCTGGTTTGGTCTGTCGCTACGGAAGGCTCTCTATGGTCTCAAACAGGCTCCTCGGGCCTGGTTTGAGCGTTTCAATTTTATTGTGGTTGCTGCTGGTTTTCAGCCTAGTCCGCATGATCCCGCTTTGTTTGTGCACTCTTCCTCTCATGGTCGGACTTTGTTGTTGCTTTATGTGGATGATATGATCATCACTGGTGATGATCCTGCTCATGTGGATTTTGTCAAGTATCACATTCAACAACATTTCCAGATGACTGATCTTGGTCGATTGAGCTATTTTTTGGGCATTGAGGTCATTTCTACTTCTATTGTTTTTCAGTTGTCTCAACAGCGTTACACATCTGATATCCTCGCACGGGCAGCTCTTTCTGACTTTTGTGTTGTGACCACTCCTATGGAGCTACATCTTCAGTTGCGTGCTGATGAGGGGACTCCCTTATCTGATCTGACACGCTATCGTCACTTGGTTGGGAGTCTGGTCTATCTTACCCTCACTCGTCCAAACATTACCTATGTTGTGCATGTTTTGAGTCAGTTTGTTAGTGCACCTACTTTGGTTCACTATGCCCATTTTGAGGCTTTTACGCTATCTTCGGGCGACTCCGTCTCGAGGTCTTCTTTTCTGTCAGCACAATTCTTTGGAGCTTCGATCTTATTCTGATGCTACTTGGGCTAGTGATCCGTCTGATCGTCGTTCTGTTATTGGATTATGTTTGTTCTTGGGCTCTTCTCTCATTGCCTGGAAGTCCAAGAAGCAAACTGGTGTTTCTCGATCTAGCACTGAAGCGGAGCTTCGAGCTGTGGCTACTACTGTTGAGGAGATTGTTTGGTTGCGCTGGCTTTTGCATGATCTTGGTGTTGTCTCGCATGCTCCTACTCCTCTACATTGTGACAACACCGGTGCTATTCAGATCACTTTGAATCCAGTCAAACATTCCCTCTCCAAGTATATTGGTGTTGATGTTTTTTTCTTGCGTGATCAGTATAGCAAAGGCATTCTGGCTCCCTAGTTTGTTCTCTCTGAGCGTTAGCTTGCAGATCTGTTTACTAAATTTTAGACACGAGCACACCATGACTTTATCTTGTCCAAACTCTCGATATCTGATCCCCCGTGAGTTTGTGGGGTGGGGAGGTGTTAGGGAATACAGTTGTGTATGCAGCTGTATATCTATATTTGTACTCTCGATATCTAATCCCCCGTGAGTTTGTGGGGGGGAGGTGTTAGGGAATACAGCTGTGTATGCAGCTGTATATCTATATTTGTATAGCTACTATATTTATATACCTGTGTATCTATATATACCTTGTACATTGTAGGTTTTGATTAATGAAAATTGGTTAATCTTTTCCACCAAAGAGCGCTCAAGGTTATTACTATTTATTTCACTGTTTCAAATATTAACACATTTTTCTATGAATTATATATATATCTCTATATACATCCTAAAAAAACTTTTTTTTACATGAGAGAACAAAAACCGACAATAAAATAATAATTTATCTTAATGACCCGCAAAACCAAGATGTTTCATGAGAGTAATTAATTGAGGTCAAGCAAGATTTAACAATTCAAAGTCTATCGTTTGACCAAAGCACACCTCTCAATTATATGATTTTGATGTCTCTCACAAACAAGGACAATAAGCAAAATAACAAAAAGCAGTGCTACATCTCATGAGTCAGGAAGCTTGTGCTAGTTTGACCTTGAACGAAGAAACTCATGCAACCCAAAGCAAATCAGTCTCCACTTCTTCATTAAAGCCATTAATAACTCTTGCTTCATCTCATGTCAGCTCCATTGCCCACATTTTCAACTCCATTTAATTCCTCTGATTAATCAAAACTTCAGTACAATAATAATAATAATAATAATAATATTATTATTATTATTATTATTAATTCAAGAACCATTTGATGTTTGTGCAACACTAATCTCTTCTACAAATACAGGCCTTCTCCATCTTCATCACTCAACTGTCATGTATTCACAAACAAAGGCATGCAATTAGAAGAGATGGAGTGTGAAATGGTTCATAAACTTTTTTTATTCTATCTCACTCTGGTTTTGATTATGTTTTCTCCAGAGATTGAAAGCAGAAGGTTACTGCTGGTTTCTACAGCTCATGATGAGAAAATTAGTTCTGTGGTAAGACTGATCTTCTTTTTTTCTTTTTTCTGAATATGATTTCCATATGATGGTTCTTTTTGATCAAGTTTTGTGATTTTGTGTTTTGATAGGAATCAGTGATTCATTGTGGGTTTGAAGGTCCAAAGAAGAAGCTGAATTTAATGAGGAAGTTGGTAGATGTTCATGCGGATTATATCTACACCCAAGATATAAAAGATCCTTGATAAGTTATTTTAACTATTAGGTTATTACCATCATGGAGAGTTGGTATTTCACTCCTTTTACTAGATCGGTGGCTTGTTTATATATATTTCTCTCTCTCTATATATATATGTATTGTGTGGTATTGTTTCTATCTTGATGAGTTTAATTTGATGATCTACATGTGCAATATTCAAGTATCTCAATGTAATGGTTCCTTTTTTTGTTCTTCTCCTGTTTTTTTTAGTTCATTTAACACTGCATGCGCTAAATTTGATGGCTAAGTGACCAATGGGGTTAGTTTAAATTAAATAAGGTTTTGGTTGCTAAATGATTTTGAGTTTGTATTTCTGAAAATCATAGAATAAGCACTTGTTGAAAAGTCTTATCTCTTTATAAATTGCCCACGGCACTTTTTAAAATAGTTGGCTTTTAGAAAATTGACAGATTAAAAACCTTAAACAATACTAATGATTATGTATATATAATTATATATAGATACCGACATTGGGTTAGCTAGTCAAATGATAGGAAACTTTTTCTCATGCTGGATTGGGTATTTAAATTCCACCCAACATATAGTGGTTAAACATAAATTATAAATGGACGGTGGAAGGCTTTTTTGTACGTAGGGTACTATAAAAGATAATTTGTGTGGGAGTAAATTTGTAACACAATCCTTTATGACCAGATGAGGACACAATTAACTCGATGATATTAAAAAAATTATAATTTTTTTTATACTTTGCAAGTGTACACTTGTGTATGTATGTATAAATGTTCATAGAATGTATGCATAAGGGAGAAAATAAAGAAGGGAGCGATAGAGGGAAATTGATGAGTAAACATTGTCAGCATGCGAATAGGTTGTATTGGCTTCGGAAATGAGTAGTTGGTCCTGTTTGGGTTTTATAAATTTTCAAGTGAGGTGCTAATAGAAATCGAGTTAAACGGTTGTGATTGGTTCAGATTAGATTATTATAAATTCCACTTTTCATTATATTATAAATCATTCATCAAGCCACATGCACAAATGATAATGTGATATAGCGCACGGTTTTTTTTATTTTTTAACTAAAAATAAAACTTAAAAGAAAAAGCTAACAAATAGAAATATACAAGCAAAAGTCTGATAAAAAATCTTTTTCACCATCAACATCATGTATTTTTTGTCTATTAACATCATATATTTTATGTATGGTGTTCAAATTATACTGAAGAGGTTGATTTGAACCCCAACTCATGGAGGGTAAAGCCATGAATGCGCCTAAAGGTTAACTTTTATGTATGTGCAAATTACTGATGCAATTTGTTGACATTTTAGGGAAAAAAACCAAGAGTTTTTGGCTGATGTCGGTATAGGTTAGGAAAAAATGTTGGTTTGAGTATGTCCTGTATGATTTTTATTTCAACTTGGAGACATAACATTACAAAAGCAAAAGCACACTTCTTCAAAAGCATGATTCGTCATCCAGTGGTAAACAAGTCCGTAATAAAAAAAACGACTTGTCTCATAAGGACTGAAAAATAATAATATTTGTTCAAAAACTAACAATTAATGACACCAAAAACATTTGGAAGAATAACATTTCAAGATGAATATATAACAAAATTAACTATTTATGTTCTGACAATTCTATAGGTAACGCTATAAATGAAAAGAGTTGTATTTGTTAAATTCAAGAAGTATAGGTATTGGATTTAAGTGAACTTTAAATAAAGTATAAAATATAGCTATAAAAAATTTAAATTTATGGCTATAAAAAAAAAATTGAAATGTAGATTTGGGTTATGGAAAAATACAATGTTGATGCTTTACAAAATGAATGAGTCAATGACTACAAAAGCTTAATATTAAAATGTGAAAATTATAGAATTTTTTGTTTTTGTTTTTTCTACAAAACTATCACTAGATTTTTTGTGAGCATCTTTAAATTATTTTAAAATTTTATTTTCTCCTGTCTAGAGTTTTTTTTCATAATTTAGAGATGCATTAATTTTAACATTTACCCTTGATGCACTTCATGTATATTCCAAGCAAATATAGCAGCGTCTCAAATTTTAGCCATAGCAAAGTCTTTATAAATATATTTGCAATTTATTCTTCTGCTATGCAATATTTTAACCATATTAATATATTTTTTTAAAGGAGTGCATGTATTTTAAATAATTAATTTGTATTAAAAATTTATTAGCAGAACTCTAAGGCCACTTTCGGTTCATTGAGATTTAGATGAATGAGAGTATATAAAATATGGGGATCACCGTGCCTGCATTAACTTTTGTTTGGCTCACATTAAAATATTAATAGAAATGTAATATTGATTTACTTGGTTTTTGATAAAACTGGTCGGTGATAAAATATAATTAAATTATGAAATATTTAAGTTCTCCTTTAACAACAAACTTACCAATACATCTCCATTTATCTTTATATAATAGAATGATAGAACTACCCTTCTTTATTATTATAATAACCAAATTTCTCATCCTTTTATTAATAAAAATGATTAAATTATTTCATATATTTTCTTGAAACTACAAAAAAAATAAAAAGGAAGATCAGTTCATCGATTTAATAAATAATGATTTTTATTATTTTATTATAAAATCCAAAACAGACGCAACAGTGAAAAACAAATTTGAAGTTAAAACAAGTGTTTATTTATTCCAATCCACTGCGATGAAGTTGATAGGTTATTATTATTATTTTTTATTTTTTATTTTTTAATATTTTAAATAAATATACACACGTGATGTCTCTGTGTGTAAACATTGTCCCGCCGGTGGTGGTTGAGCGCCGCTCCCACACTGGTGGCGGCCGCCCGTTGAACCACTCGAAGGAGGGAGATGATCGGACCGATGGTTGCAGTGAAATTGGTGGTTCTCAGGTGAAGTGTCCAAGACATCACGTTGTCGAGCGTTGGATGGCGCGATCGACAGGGGAGAAGGTAGGGGCCTGCCTTGATCAGGTGCTTCCAAGAGGGTAGGTGTCCCACAGTGTCAGTGATTGAGTCGCGCTCCCACGGCGGTGACGGTCGACCTCGATCTCATCAGATTGTTCAGGATCAGGGGACTGATGGTCACATGGTTTCTCGTAGATGGACCGCTAGTTACTTCGCGGCTCAGGTGTGTGACTCGAGAAGTCGCGATGTCGCAACCTGGAGACCTCGATCTGACAAGGTCCAGGAAAGGGAATCGGTCGAGGTTAGTAGCGTCAAGGTTGAGGTGGCGTGTGCTGATTTGCGGGAGGCTAGGGCAACCTTGGAGACAGAGAAAGACGTGGAAAATTTTGACTAGAGGAGACATGGAATGGGTGTAGGGTTTGATGATCGAATGGCTTCTCTCGTTGGGCCTAATCGGGTTTTTCATCTAATGGCTGGGTTTGGTGGAGAGTTTAGCGAGCGAGACTAGGGGGGCTGTGGATCTTGTGGTGTTTTGTGAGGTGGGCCATTTATCAGCCCATGATTACAAGTCGCATCTTGCTATGGGGTCACATGGTGAAGGTTTGAAGGGGGGCCAAGATGAGGCGCAACTAATTCCTGATGGTTTGTTAGTGGGGCCTTCTGTTGGGCCTGGTAATGATGCTGAGATGGCTGTGGATTTTGGGCTGGACTGTGCTGCTGAGAAGGTTGTGGACTTTGGTGATCATGTTACTAAGCCATCTTTACCACCACCTGTGGGCTTTGGTTGGAAGTTCTTGGCAGGGTCATGGGCTCTATTTCCGGGATGTGGGCTAGGATTGCAAGTTGATGGTGCTCGGCCCAAGGACTATGATGAGAAGACGGGGAAGGATATTCAATTGATGGTGAAAGATTCGCAGGATAAGGATCTTGACTCAGATGACTCGGTGACAGAATTTGAACATCACACAGTTAGACGCAGCCTGGAGTTTTTACAACAGCGTGTGGAGATGCTGGGGGATAGCTCGAGAGGCGAGAAGGCACATGGCCAGTCCATGGGTTAGTCGAATGTTTTAGTAGAGGTGCTGAGAAAGATTGTTCTTTCTCTCTGTGGGTGGTGCTTGTTTTGTTCTGGGTATAGGGTTGTACCACTGCTAGTGGACTGTGTTTTCTTGTTGTAGCCACAGCTGCTTGTGGTTTTATATTTGTTCTCTCTTTCTTTTAATTGAAGTACCACCTTTTCAAAAAAAAAAAAAAAATATATATAAACAAATCACCATTATTATTTTTTATTAAAAAATAGATGACAGTAGATTAAACGAAGAGTAACAGACCTAGTGACAATAATTCATTAGGAATGAAGCCTAACAAAAGGAAAAATTGATGCACCACACTCAATTATTATTATAAAAAAAATGATTAAATCTGTCGTGAAAATCACGATGCTTGTAGGTGAAAAATGATATTTTTCAATTGGGTGAAAAAGGCACTATAAATTTGAGTACAGTGGTAGAAGTGGCCATCACTTATACAGTTAATACAAATTTTCTTTTAGAGAGCGATTTACATTATATATATATATATATATATATATATATATATATATATATTAAGGGTGTATGCACATATTAGAAATTAATCGAGAGGTTTAGACTATGAGTCCGCATTCACAATCGGTGACCCATTATTATTATTGTTTCAAATGAGTATGACATTCAAAACTTTTTATTATCTCACCCCTTAATCAAACTAATCCAATGAATATAGTTCTATAGTAACTATCATGGAACCAAAACGTAACTCATTTTTAGCAGAATTTATAAATTTTATTTTTTATTTATTACATAATATAAAAATAGAATAGTAATTACCTTAAAATTATTATTTTTTTTATTTTAAAAATTACTAAATTAAAGTAATTTAACCAATAAAAATAAACCACATTTTGGTTCCATCATAATAACTATAGTACTGGGTGAGTGGAATCATCTCTACTTTCACCAAAATACCCTTACATTATTATCCTTTTTATTGGTTATATCACCTTTTTGAAAAGGCTCATGCCTGAATCGGACAAACACGTGGGGGGGAGCCGAGCTCACCATCGAACCGTGCCCCCACCTTGCACGAGATGGAGATCTAATTTGGAGAGCCACACACCATCGAACCGTGCCCCCACCTTGCACGAGATGGAGATCTAATTCGGAGAGCCACACTCGACATTCAAGACGAACACCATGCCAATAGACCAAATGGTCGTTGGCTAGTTATATCACTTTCTCATCATGTTAAGAAATTATTAAAAATTCCTTTGTTTTGGGATCTAAAGGTAGGCTAGAATTCCACGTCACTAAGCTAATCCTTTCCAATGCCACCATCATCCCCATCCATGTCTCTGAATCCTCGAAATCAAGATTGATCCAAGATCAGCGGATCGATCGATATGCAGATCCACATGTCCTCCTTCTCCCTTCCCACATCCACCCCCAAACCCAAACGCAAACCCTTCCGTCCCATCATCGCCTCCTCATTCTCCATCTCCGATCAAGACCTCCAATCCCGCGGCTTCACCCAACACCGCTCCTCCACCGACCTCGACCTCGACGCTCTCAACACCGTCTTCGCCCGCGTCGGTTTCCCCCGCCGTGATCTCACCCGCATTCGCCGCGCTCTCGATCACTCCTCCTCTCTCCTCTGGCTCTCCCATTCCAAGCCCGGCGAACCCGTCGCCTTCGCTCGTGCGACCGGCGATGGCGTCTTCAATGCCGTTGTTTGGGACGTCGTCGTTGATCCTTCGTTTCAAGGCATAGGGCTTGGGCGCGCCGTCATGGAGCGCATCGTCGCTGACTTGCGTGGCATGGGGATTGTGAACATTGCCTTGTATGCTGAGCCCCGGGTCATCGGCTTCTACCGCCCTCTTGGCTTCGCCGCCGACCCTGATGGGATTAAGGGTATGGTTTTCTCCAAGAAGAACATTATCAATAGAACATCATGATTTTTTTTTATTATTTTATTATTTATTTTTTTTAAGTTTGTTTGCGTTTTTAATAATTTGTAAAACGTAAATACTGTTATTGGCACTGAATATAATTTTTTTAATTGATTTCATGGCTTTTTTAAACATTAATTTGTGATTTATTTATTTTTAAATAATGTAGAAGTTCATCTTAGAAGATAATTTTTATAATTGTTTTTTTTTTACTTTAATTATAAAAAAAAAACACTTATACGGTGGGTGTTTTGTGTGCCAATCACGGTGGCCGGTGTTAGGCCGCCCACATTTAATTAATTTTTTTATTCTTTTGTCACATTGTAGTCTTCTTTTCTCATAATGATTTTTTTTGTTTTTTTTTTTTTGGTCATATTGTAGTCTTCCTCTTCACTGGTTCTTCAGGTTGTTCACTGAGCTAGTGAATGAGTGTTTGAGCATATAATTATCGTACATATCTTTATAATTATGTATTTTTTGTTTTTTTAATTTTTTAAATATTTTTAAGTATAATTAAGTCTTCATATTTAATCAAATTGAGTGATTCTAATTCACAGTAATATTTTTAGGTACAATTAAGTCTTTGTAATTTACACTTATTCATAATATAGCG
Organism: Dioscorea cayenensis subsp. rotundata; assembly: GCF_009730915.1. Lineage (NCBI taxonomy): Eukaryota > Viridiplantae > Streptophyta > Magnoliopsida > Dioscoreales > Dioscoreaceae > Dioscorea > Dioscorea cayenensis. The sequence continues at coordinate 31,152,690 of NC_052475.1, forward strand.
GACTAAAATGACCTAATTCTGTTAAATATAAAGACTTAATTATACTTAAAAATATTGTAAAAACTAAAATGATAAAAAATATATAATTATAGGGATTTATACAATAATTAAACCTATAATTTTTTATAAAGCACGAATAAGCCAATATTTACATTATTCTAAAAGAGTTAGGATGGATTTGACCTCCCAACCTCTTACATGGAACTCTAGTGGTTTATTATTAGGTTATACCAACATTGATGAGATGACAATATATTAAGGGGATTTGGTGTGTATGTACATATGGCCCTTGGGGTTTCTAAAGTTACCAGTTTTAAATTCAAAAGCAAAAATCATATATAATATAGCAGGTTTATTCTGATGAGTATTTTTTTTATATAAACACAAATTTAAATTTAAATCACTTATATGTTAATCAAATAATGATGCAAATTATGAGGAGAAAAGAAAATAGTATTTGAAAACAATGTATTTGATTATTTATCCACTAAATTTTAATGACATGAATTTTTAATTGTTTAATCTAAGACTGATAACACTTGTGCTTTAATTTGCACATAAGCAAATTATTTAAAACACCAAATATAAGAAAGACTCAGTTATATAGAGAGATTTAAAATATATCCACTTGTTTTATATTAATCACACTGTAGTTGATATCGTTTTGGATTATTTACTAATTCAAGTGCACTTTTAGCCCAAAACCATATCCTATATTTATTTTGACCCTGTGATTCTTAAGTTAACTCTTTTTCTCATCATATACTCTAAACCTTAAATCTTATAAAATATATATATATATATATATATTTAATTATGTGAACAGTGCAAGAACCAAACACTTTACTTCGTTCCAAATGAAACAAGTTCACTATTTTAATATTTATACATATATATATATATTAATTTACAAAATAAGATAGATATTTTAAATATGATATATTAAAAATATCTTATATACTCACTCCGCATGTCCTATTGTAAATATTCACTTCTAAAATTTTCATGTCATAAATTATCTCACTACATATCAAATTTAAATATCAACTTTTAAATTTAATTTTATTAATTTATTAAAATATATTACTCTCCATCACTTTCATCATAAAAAGTAAAAACACAACCAATAAGGGATAGAAACAGAAATTATATATTAAAAAAAAATATTCGTAAATTTTTTAAAACGGTTAATAAGTGGAGATTATTTTATTTTTAAGGGGACGGGAGTATAACAGATATATATATCCAAGAAACATCAAACGGTCCTTAGAGAGCCACGTCAGCAAATTCGACAGTGATGCTATTATTGATGCCACGTGTTGCAAGTGCCGGGAACGCGGCCAAGCATTTGATGGTGATGATGGTGACCATGCTTGTCATGCTCTTCAACAAATAGTTTTGACCTAATTCACTGTGCATGAATTAGAATTTAGAAATTGCTTCAATGGCTCCACTAATCTCTTCAGTCTCTATAAATGGTACTCTTCTCTGCTGATTTTTTCTCGTTGGGCTTGGATTCCTCCATTGAGAGAAGGAATTTGGGAGTAAAATTACGATTTTTCAGATCTCTGTCTTTCAATGATGACCAAGATCTATATTGTGTGAGTTCTCGATTCTCAACCTCTCAATTCGTTTTGCAAAAATTCATTTTTCAAATATTTTCCCCTCTTCTTGCTCATTGGTGCTCTGTGTTCTTGTTTGTGATTAGATTTTTGTGTCTGCGCGTGCGTCTGTGTGTTTGTGGATGTGGAAAGGTCTCTTTTTTCTTGTTTATTCGGTGGAATGGCTAGCAAAATTGAAATTTTTACCTTGAATGAGGCTTGTGATGAATTTCATTGAGGTTATAAATCACAAAACCCTAAATTAATATACAGAGGTTAAATGAGAGGCTGGGCACCCTATTTTAGGACATAATTTTATGATGATGTATTGATTTAATATGTTCAATAAGTATATGTTTGTGTATATATATGTGTGCATATGTATGGCTTGTTTGGTAATTGTAGATGAGTTCATCAAAAGCTTAATCTCTTAGTTTTTGAAGTTTGTTTTTTTCATGTAGAATTGAATTTAACAAAATCATATGATGCTAAGAATTTGCTATTAAAAAAATGGTTAAGAACTGAATGTCCCCATCAAAATGTTAGGTTTGAGTGCGTAATTCATTGTGCTTCTAGAATGTGTCTATTGATGGTGGGCTCAATCATTGCCTTTATCTTATTTCTTAATGCCTTGTTTCTTTTCTTTTCTTTTCTTTAATTTTTTCTTTTTAAAATTTCAATGTGCTGCTCTCTATCTGTATCTCTGATGTAAACGATTTCTATTAGTGTTGCTATTCTATATCTTTCACTTAAGGTCTCTACAAGAATGGGCAATGATTTAGTTATGCTTCCCCCTCTTATTTTAACAGTATCAACTCAGGTTCTTCTCCTTCTGCTACCAGTATCGGATAGAACATGCTAAGCAAAATCTTCTTCATGTATACAATAATACCTTCTCAATTTAGTTGCATTTGACAATTGAATAAAAAAATTCCCATTATTTTACCATCGATATCATATCCATGGTAACCATAAGAAGGCCTGCTCATTATGTGAGAATGTTGTTTGTTGGAAAATTATCTATTAAAGCATTTAGGATCTTAGGTTACAATACCAACTATGGAGTTTGGGAGGCTACAGCAATTTCTGCAAGCATCTCATGAACCCTGATTCTGATAATTTGACAATCACCCCTACTCAAAACATGACATTGAACCATGGTCCTTTAAGTTTATATATTGACTGTGTGATTACGTAGCTGTGTCGATTGCATTGGGCTACCTTGATAATCTTCTTCAAGGATCTTCCTTGATTCAATTTTTTCATAATTATTGCCTGAGTATAAATGGGAAGTTTTGCTTTGTTTTCTATTGAATCAATGTTGAATTATATCAATTGGCATACATGACAAGTACCAGTACTTTTGCTCTTCATTGATCTCACCGACATGTGTGGTTGGTGGAGGCGGCCGCTCAAAGAGATCTGTTCTTGCTTTCAGTTCCACTGCAGACATGAAAATGAGATTTTTGCTGATATTAGAGCAGTTTGTCCACCTGTGGACCCAAAATTCTACGGAAATTGACAATGTGACTCACCTGTTTGGATATAAGTGGTTGTTCCTTTTCAACCTTCTTCCTACTTTATGCAATATATACTCTTTTTTGCAATTTATTATTTTGGTCCAGTCATTGTCCACAAGTGTCCCATGCATTCCCTACTATGGTTATTTGTGCACTAAAAATCAACACATTGATGTTAGGCCATAAGTTTTTTCCTTTGCACATCATTATTGTTGCTGTCAGCATACTTTTGTCATTGACAGGCTTGCATTTTATGGTTTCCATGTCAATAACTATCCTTTTCAATGATATCATACCACCTTGAATGATAAGCACAAGCATGCTTTATTGCTATAATATGACAGAATGACAATGTCTGCTTATCATTGCAATGTACTGTTTACTGATATTTTTAGTGCAGAACCAGTTAACAGAGAGTTATAGAGCTTCTATGAACCACACTGATCCTATCTTTGTTTGAAATGGTCCTTAATAATGATGATCTAATTCTTTTTTATGCCTAAATAGATACTACTCCATGTATGGCCACGTTGAAAAACTTGCGGAGGAGATCAAGAAAGGCGCTTTGTCTGTTGAAGGAGTGGAAGCCAAGATGTGGCAGGTTTGCATTCATTATTAGAACTATCACTTTACTAGTAAAGACAATTTTTAGCAATGTGAAAAATTAATGTTCTTATATATATGTCTACCATGTCCGTGGCAGATTGTTACTTACTTTTTCTAGGCAAAAAGAGCTATAAATTTTCAAAATTTTTAATTAAATAAGGAATTTTCTATTCTGGTGTATTAGTAGAACTAGCCATTTCTCACCCGGGGGAAGATAAACAACATTTTCTGCACACTTATGTTTCCACAGGCAATTATTAAAGTCAACTAAAAACATTTACTAATTATAAACAAATCATTAATTCAAACATAAATCTGTAAAAAAGAAACTTTTTAATGTTATCAAAATTAATAATTATCTGAAACTATTTAGCTTTTTGTCTATATTCTTGCTTGATAGTTGTACATAAAAAAAAAAGTGTAGATTAACAATTTGAATGCATTTAATGGTGCATTTTGACAAAGTGGGCTTAATTTAATTCTCACTTATCTTCTTCAAATGCTCCTGTTATACTTTTTTATTCAGGGAACTGTTTGGTATCATGTAGTTAATGTCTTAAGAGTTATAGATCAATCACCATTTGTATTTTCACCAGGTTCCTGAAACGCTACCAGAGGAGGTTCTCAACAAGATGGGCGCACCTCCAAAGAGTGATGTGCCAATCATATCTCCAAATGAGCTCGCTGAGGCTGATGGCATTGTCTTCGGGTTTCCAACTAGGTTCGGCATGATGGCAGCCCAATTCAAAGCATTTCTCGATGCCACTGGTGGGCTTTGGAGAGCTCAGCAGCTTGCTGGCAAGCCTGCTGGTATTTTCTACAGCACTGGCTCTCAAGGTGGCGGACAAGAAACAACTCCGTATGCTCTTTCTCTTTAATAAATATCAGTCATAATAGTTCAGAATCATCTAGTTAAACAAACTTCGGCCTGAACAAGTATGTGCTTGTTTTCATCTTATACATTGCAACCATTGCATGCAGTTTGACAGCGATAACACAGCTAGCTCACCATGGTATGCTTTTTGTGCCGATTGGCTACACTTTTGGTGCCGGGATGTTTGAGATGGAGAATGTGAAGGGTGGAAGCCCTTATGGTGCTGGAACATTTGCAGGGGATGGTTCAAGATTCCCGACAGAGCTTGAACTGGAGCAAGCATTCCACCAAGGGAAATATTTTGCAACCATTGCTCGAAAACTCAAAGAATCCTTTTGATGTGTTCTTATACAGCTTTGGGTACAATTTCTCTTTGGTTATGTCTAATTCCTCTCTTATTTGGGTTGTTGAATAATAATATTATAGTTGGGGATTGTTGATTCTTGAAGTCAGTGTGTATATTTGATTTTTCAGAACAGCTTTGTGTAAAATTATTTGACTGCTTCACCGTTGGGAGTGCAAGAATGATTGCTCGGATTATTATTGTGGATTATTGCAGAACCTCATGCATCCATGTGTAATACATGGAAATTTCAATTTATATATGCAACCACAGAGAAATGATGATGATGATGATGATGATGATGATTTCCTTATATTATCTAATGTGAGGAAACAAAAAAGAAAAAAAAAAATAAAGGGGGATTATTTTTATTTTATTTTTGAGACCCAGTCACATGTACGATATATATTTAATTCTGACCATTACACCGAATTGACCTTTCAAATGAAAAAACTTGCAGAATTTCAGTTAATTAACCGTATGAGCGTCCTCAAAACATTAATTAAGACAAAGGTAGCTTTACATATTTATCAACATTAAAATGCACAGACGAGATAAAATCCTGGAAAACAAGCACACCACTCGACAGTCTAAGCTCTAAAATTTACAGCTGGGGTCACATTTGTAAGTGGTGGAAGTTTATATGTAGTCAGTATCTCCAAAGTGCTCCAAGTCTGGATGAGGGCGTCGCCCAGACCGTGGTGGTGCCCTGTAGATTAATTCATCCAAGAAACACATAAGACAGACCAAAACTCAAGGGCACATAACAATAATGTCTTCATAATAAAAATTTTGAAAGATAAAGTCTGCGTCATGTAAATGTAAAACAATTTGACATTCAAAAACTCAATAAAGAAAGCTTGTATCATCATGCCAGGTGGGGAATCAAACTCAAACTTCAGAGTACTGCAAATGGGACTGAGCAAAGGATAGAACTTTACCAAAACGTAAGCTAATAAACCTGACTAGATCTCTTCCTAAGATCTTCAAAAACAATGAGCACACTTAACAAATGTGAGCATTGGTGGAATGGAAAAATCCCAGTGATTCTAGTATGCACATGATGGTACTATTCACATGTTTATGATTTCATGTAAATAAAAAGAAACAGGGGTTTGTTTAGTATTATATTAAAGAATAATTAGTACTAAGTTTCACGGAGAAACTTCCTTCATAACATATCATCAAGGAATAGATCTGGTTTAATCTATCATAATAGCATAATTTGTGGCATTATTCCCTCCTTGACTACATCTGCTCATAGAGGCCAACATTTTTAACCAAAATTCCAAAGGTAAATCAAGGCAAGATCCTTACCGCACAAATCGACCAGGCTCGAAACCAGGAACATCAGGTGGACCAATGGGATCATACCGAGCACCTGGAGGCAAACCACTGTTTAAACAAACACAGGATTAGTTCAAACAGGACTGGTTTTGAACAAAAACTGTGGCCAAGAATGTTCTACTACTCACAGGACTCCACCACCAGAAGGAGAAACTTGACCCAAACCAGACCATCGTGGATCATTTGGTCCTGCCACATAAAAATAAATATAGGCAAAGTGAGTACAGGATATGTGAAGCAATAATCCTTGCAGAAGCTAATACATACCTACTAGCATGTCTCCACCGATGTTAGGGCCACTGGATGCACAGAAAATGTTAATGAATGACCAAATTAATTTATAATATAAACTAGACAAAAAAAGATAATGGTGGAAAACGAACAAACCGAAAAGGAAGAACCCCGGCGCCAGGACTGGGGTAGAGATCACTGTGTGATGACAGGAAAACAGGAGGATATGTCAGACTGCAAATAAACAAAGTTTGGTCACAAATCCTATATTTCATGGTAAACTTAAACTTAAGAACACCATTATGTAGGAAATCAAAACAAAGCATTGAAGAATCCATGCCAACCAGACACAAAGGTTGTCTAATTTGAAACGAAGAGCAGGAAAGTGCAGATGCAAATAGTGTTCTCAGCTTTTGCAGTAATTGTCTTCTATGTCAAAGTTAACTCAGTCAAATGATAATTTTGGTCTTCCAATGTTCTTTGGGTCAAAATTAGAGCTCCAGGAAAAAAAAAGTGCATGCTCTTATTGGAACACAAATTTTCACTGGGTATAGCAACATTGCAAAAAAGAGAATCAAAACTGGCTGGTGTGACATAATACAATACAAGCTACATTAAATATAAAGGAAGAATTAAAAATCTATATATAGAACAAAACCAAGACAATATTATACTAAAACATCTAAAGGTGCAACATAGAACAAACAAGTGACATAATAAAAGTGAGAATAACTGAAAAGTCAAATGCCATTATACATATACACACACACACACATATATATAATGTCAATTTACATTAGGATGTACTAAGTTCCGAACTTGGCCCGTTGCAATTAAACCACCATAATACTAATGTAGATAATCATTAGGTAAGGTCAGAAACAAATAAAAAGGGGCCATTATATGAAAGTTTCAGAAAATGTTTACAGTGAATGAAGACAAACCATGGCATCTCACACCTACAAAGGGGTGCAAATCCTTCATGGTTAAAAATATTATTAGCATTTCCACAAAGGCTTCTGATACTTCAAGAAGCACAAGTGCTCAGTAAAATTGGGATTTTCACACATAATTTAATTTTTTTTTCTGAAAAGTACATTATCAACCACAAGGTTTTGATGCACATGACAGCATATAGCAGCAATAGAATTTAGATTCATATAAAAAAAAAATTCAAATAATTGTTTGTGGAATAGTGGAATCACCAAAAATATTGGTTGATTTGGCAAGGATAAATTTAATAGGTATAAAATTTCCAAACTTGCCACGCATGGGTAAGGAATGGCCAGACCTAAGGTGATGTACCCAAGATCCAGATATGACATTTGTGGAACACAGATGCCCAAAGGAAGAGGGTCAAATCCTTATGTGGGGGTTTACCAATAAAATTGGTGCTTATCATTTAAAAAAAAGAAAAAAAGAAAAATCCCTACTTGGTTTAATGGATTACAAAAATCAATTGATTCTAACAAAAGGCATTGTTAATTAATATTTTCTTGTCAGTAAGAGTTTTACAGCTTAGACAGTCATGCATGCTTGTGGTCAATTTAATAACCCACATAATCTAAAGCCTGATTGGCAGGGGCTTTATGCAGTAATGGTAGACATGGATGGAATGGAGCAAGCAAAAAACAAGCAAACAAGATTGAACAGAATATTTATCATAATGCTAAACTAGAGTATGCAATTCCATGTATTAACAAAAAATATAAGTTGATCTTGTTAAAATCTTAAAGACTAAAGAAAGATTTGTCATACAAATAAATTTAAATAGATTGACCTGTGACCAAGATAACTCAATTTTCTGGATGAATAAACTAAAACAAATACAACATGAAATTTATCAATTGGTAGTCCAATTTTGGAAATGCTTACCTTGAAGGATCTAGCCCATGACCAACAGAAGTCACATCAGGAATGACAGATTCAGATCTCCCGCTCCTGCCAAAGTTCCATAACAATTAAATGTTGTCACTATCCCTTTCACATCCGTAAAAGCATGATTAGAAAATAATTAGAAACCATATCAAAGTAATTAACAACAGAGTACAGATGATTTTTTTAAACTTGGACTGGTGATTAACTCTAGCGATCAACGAATGGCAAGGTGCATTATACATAAAAGACTAATTAATCATAAGCTTGTTTTCTCACCAGGAATCCACAACATCAAGTTTTTAAATAACCAAACTTGGCTTTGCAGTTTGCACCAAAGTTCAATCAGAGGATATGACAAGCCCACATATTAAAACTAGATACGGAATGTTTGCTATGGGGAGGACACACCCAACATAGAATAACTTGAAGTTTATCTTCTTGAGATGAATATTTATTTGAGATTTATTAATGCGTCCCCTTTGACATGTTAAATAGAGTGGGCGCCAGGCAGGCAAGAATTATTTAGCACATATACCTTGAATTGGACAACTATGCGTTAGTATTACCATTCATATTCATTGGTATTTGCTTATAGAAAATACATGGTAACAATGCATAAAAATAATATTGGTACCTGACTCCAGATGAACTACTAGTCTCAGCCTTGGGTTCGGCCTTGGCCAAAATACCATCATTTATGATCTTCACCAGCCCCTTAAAATTCTTGTATGCCTCGCCATAATTAGACATCCCATTAGAATCCTCAGATACATAATCCTTTAGACTGCAACAAAAGAACAAAGAAGAAACAATAAGAACAACCATATGAAATCAAAGAAAACCATCCAAAGATAAGAAATTTTAGGTACTTGATCTGGAGATGTAATGGTTCCTTCTGCGGCTCCCCAAGATCGACAGCGTCCACCATAAGGGCATCATCCACAGCAAGACACTTCACCAACAAGTTCATCTTCTTGCCCTGGTGGGATTTTGAGTAGACGAAGCCATAGCTATCTTCAAGCTCGTTCCAACCTTCCATTGCAACCTCCGGCCCATCTAAATCAAGAACAATAGTGAAAAAACAAGATCATCAGACAAGCAAAAGCTCATCTATGGACGTACCAGAAGGGGGTTGATCGGAGAAGGCGGGTCTCCCAGTGGCTATGAGGGAGTGACCGGCAGCCATGAAGGTGGCGTGGATTGCGAACGCGAGTTTGTCGTGAGGGTTGCGGAAGGATGGGCGGGAGGCCCTGATGACGGCCATGACTGAGCTCTCTGTGGCCATCCTCGATCTTGATCCCTTTCGCTCTCGGGGATGAAGAGATTCTCCGATGAACTCCGGAAGCGGTGTATGGTTTCAATGAAGAAGAGTTAGCTGATTTCTTGCGTGAAAAGAAACAAAAATAACGAGGGTTTGGGGGTTGTGAAAACTCCATTTTTATCCCATATATTTTTGTCCTTAATCTTAAAAAATAAATAAAATAAAATAAAATATCAAAATGTTCCATCTATTTTGCGCCATTTAGTCTCTCTAATATAAAATTCACCTTTTTAGTCATCGTATTTGCACATTACTATTTTTTTTTGTTCCTCTAATTGATGAATCTGTTCTTTTGGTCTTTCCAGTTGATGAACAAGAGTGACAAAAAAGATAAAAATATGTAAATAAGAAGACCAACAGGCCGGATTTTACAGTTAAAAAAATGAAAAATGTGCAAATATAAAGAGCAAAAGGCGGATTTTATATTAAATGGATTAAAAAGACAGAAAACATAAAATAAATGAACTATTTTGATATTTATTAAAAAAAAAGGGTCTATGGTATTTTCCAAATATTAGATTTCAAGGGGAAATTTTTATATGTATTGATTTAACTTGAATTTACTTGCCATTAATGAAGCTTATAAATATAAGAACCTTAGGCTAATCCATTGCTAAGTATCTGTGTTGATGATTGAGTGATCTCGAATTTAAATATCTAAAATTACAATTCACTTTCTAAGTCCCCTATAGGAGTTCTACCTGAAGAATATTTTCCGTTCTCCCCTCCAATATTTAATATATATGGGTACATGTTTGTAAAATAAAAAACTTAAATATATTTTTACATATTATATTTAATTAAATATTTACAGTTATAACATTGGTTATTCCAATTAGATAAGTTAGATTAAACTCTTAGTAAAAATAAATTTACTATTTTATTATAATATTTTATTATGATGATTTTGCTATGATGTGTGTCAACTGTCAAGTAAAGTGCCAAGATGTGTTAAGAGTGTGGTAAATAGAAGTGACAGAATATGGCAATCAAGTTTTTTGTGAATCTAACACTGGCAAGATTATATAGTCTTCTTTTTATTTATAAAGCTTTTTCTTTTCTCTAACATGCATAAATATGTCATATTATCATTTTTTTTGCATTTAAAATGTATTTTTTTTTAATTGTAAATTACACAAATTGACATTGAATTAAGGTATAATTATTATTTCTAAAATAAATTATTAGTTTACGAGAAGCATATTTTCTGAAAACGAGAGAATTGAGGAAACCATTCATCTTCTCACAATAATGTTCTAATTAATTAAAAATAACATATATACACATATGTAAAAAAAAACAAATCTTCACATCTACATACTCATAAAACTTTTCGGCAATTCAGTAACTTAACAAACCATCAATCAGTTAAATCCCATATAAAGAAACAATTGCATTGAAAGTCTCACCCAAAACCACACTAATTCACAATGGATGCTTACAAACAGAACAATAATATTTCCATCTCACAATCTTAATTAAAAACTTCTCCAGAATCAGCTCTCCTTCTTCTTGATATCAATCAACATATGAAGTAAGAAATCATTAAATGCATCAATTGGTCCTGGCAAGCACCAATGCACACAGTCATTATACAAAGTCACATTCTCATTAGGCCAATGTCCATACTTACTTGGATGCCCATCAGGTCTAAGTAACATAGCTTCAGTAATGTCCATCAATCCATACTTCATTCCTCTGTCCCTCCCCTGTTTTTCTGCTCTCCTAAACTCCTCAATTTGAATCATATAAAGCTCTAGATTGAATCCATCAAGCCTTGTTTCATTGTTCCTCAATGGCAATCTTCTCAGGCAATTACCTCCCTTGTTCCAATCTCCACCTTCAAAGTGTGATGGTGCAAATGTTCTCAGAAATAACATTCCTTTAAAACCTCTCAATTCATTCATGGCTTGGAATGCAGTCCTGAATGCCATTCTGTAACCATAATACTTTGTTAAATCAGTGATGTTTTCTTGCAGACAGAAATGGCAACCAATGACTTGTTTCTTCTCGGAGAAGATCATCGGCCGGAAAAACCATTGCCCAGCCGACATGATAACATAATCGAATTCATTGACTTTAGTAATCCAATCATCAGGTTCATCTAAGTAAAGGTTGAACAGGCCTGTGTTTGTTGGGCCATTTTGATCAGCTTCCATTGTTTTAACTAGAAATGGTGACAAGAAAAATGCTAATGTGAAACTATGGCTTGCATATGACCATCTCTTGAATCTCTCATCACTTGTTTGGGATACATCAACTGGGAATGATACCTGAAACAACAAAACATAGAAATCAATCAGAATGGCATTTTTGTCATTAATTATAAATTAAATTTTCAAAAGAAATGAAGGACTGACCCTGTTCAAAAGACACATCAATGACTGCATATGATTCCTGGCAACAGAATCACCAACAAAAGCCAAAGATTTGCCTCTGAGGATTTCCAGGAACTGGGCAGCATTAAACAGGGGAAGCTCACAGTCATTAGGCTTCCACCTCCATTTCAAGAACTGAGTGTCAGGTCTTCCATATTTCCTGCAGTTCTGATGCTCATGAATGGCCCAACAGGACTCATTGGTGTAGTAAGGAGCACTAGGATTTGGCACCCATTCTCCACTGAAAACATTGCACACTCTTGCTGTTTTTGCAGTATTTCTTAGATGAACTGAAGGAGGAGAAGCAGGGGAAGAAGTTTTCCATATAACTGATGGAACTTGGGACTTGGTGTAGACTGTGTAGTAGTGGTAGGGTGCCATGATAGTTAGAAGAACAAAGGAAATTAAGGTTAGGCATAAGAGAAGGCATCTTCTTCTCTCAAAGAGATGCTCCATTGTTGTTGTTGTTGTTGTTTGTGAGTGCAAGCAAGGTGTTGATGATTATTATAAGTTGAACTTTTTTGTCTTTTTTGTTTTATTATTTTTTTTTTTAACTGGATTATTTTTGTTATCACATGCTTAAGAGTCAAGCTGGTGCGCGCTTAGAGTAGGTGTTATTATTGTACCTCATGCATGAACATTTGTTTCTTCTTACTTTAATTGTGAGTTGAAGTTTTAGTAGCAGAGTGGTTATTGATGTCAATATCAAATCATGGAGTTGGGAGAAAAAGTCGATTAAGATTGGTTCATCATGAGATTTTTATTTGTTGTTTTTTTTTAACAAGAATCAATCATTTAGTGACATTTTGTAGATTACAAATATATGGACATCTATTATTATAATTATTATTAGAATTTGCATCAAGTGCAATCTATTTATGTATAGTATTAAATAAAATATATATAATTAACACTGTCAAGCAATGATAAAGTGTGATTATATACAGTAATTTTATACCGTGCTTCTATAAAAAATAGTTGTTAAATGATAATTTAATAGTTGTTAGTGAATATTCCTAGTGAACGGTGCATTTATGAACGGCCGCAAATGATGCATCTTATATTTTTTTATATGTAATTATTTTACTAAATTTTTTTTTTTTTAAAACATGTTTTTTTTATTTAAATTATGCATATGTATTTTTACAAATATTGATGATTACACAAATAATGACAGTGTATATTTTATTTAATAAATGTTTAAAATTATATATGACCGTATATTCAAAATTATTAGTAAACTTATTTAGCATAAGCCAACAACTTCTTGATTTATTGCTAGTGAATTTTCTATATAAGTGCATAAATATTCATATTCTTCTTGAGAATAAAGTACACTATGACGTTATTTATATCTTTATAAAAAAAACTTATTTTACATAAAATTATTGTTAGTTTTTTTTTACATATGACATGAAAACATGTGAGATATCAAGTATGTAAAAAAAAATATATATTGATTTTCTTTTATATACAAATTTAAATTTAAAATCAATCACTTAAATTCTCATAAACTTTTTTATTAACTTTATCAATATAAAAAACAATAAATATATGAATATATATTTAAAAACAAAATTTAATTTCATAATACAATATTTGAGTTAAATAATCAATTTTCAGTTCTCTACACTTATTCATATTTATAAAAAAATATATATTTATATAATTGTAAAAATTATTAAATACAAATATAGTATTTGAGCTTGAAATGAACGCTTTGAAGCATGAAGAAAAACAAGAGTCATCTTGAAGTGTGTGTGCCTTTGTCTTTTACTCATATTATTTAAAGTAGCTGTTAAATCTATGATTTGTAGTAGTTTTGGTAGTAGGTGTCTTATTTATGAGTCTCTTTGCCCTCCAAAGCAACAGTCAAGTTCCAATATAAAGAACCTGAGTCTTTTAGAGACCAAAGGAACCAATCAGGGTAGCAGAACATGAACATGAGACTTTTAGATCAAGATCTTGTGGCATCTTTCTCTCTCATTATTATAAAAATTAAATTAGCTCTTGGCTTTTGTGTCAATGCACATGTTTGCTGACTGATTATGTATTCTTTAAAACATATATTTATTTGTATATGAGTACATCTATGTGCTAAATTGCTAATGTAGATCCAAACCAGTTACTATTTCACATTTAATGAGTTTGTTGTTTCAATCTAGATTAATTTTGTTTTTTAATAAGTGCTTGCTTTGCTTGGTGGCACCGGATGGATTTCTTGTACTTTATAAAAGAAAAATTATTAAGAAGTGTTTGATTGTGTTTTATTAAAAAGTAATTTATGTGAAATATTTTTTTTAAAAAAATCTATATAAAAAAATATTTTTAAATAAAAATTGTAGTTCACGCTTGCTCATGGTACTCAGATGATGTAGCATTTGATATGACCAAACATATAGCATATTTGGTGACTTCATATGTCATGTGATATTAATTACAAAATCATAGTAATAATAATAATAATAATTTGTATTATTGTATATATATATATTATTAAGTTTAAACCTTTGTATTTGTTAAAAATTACTGTCCGTGAGGTGCCTTTATTTTACAAAGATTTAACTGTCTGTTTGGATGGGGTAATGAACCCCATAAATGGCACATCACCCCCATGGCCTACGTTTGGATGTACCTACAAAGGATTAACTTTAAATTTAGGGTAATTAGATAGCTCCCCGTACATTAATCACATATATATGTCAAGACGGAAGGGTTTGGAGAGGAATAATTGGAGAAATATCTTTTTTACTCTTGCTTTTCACTTTTTTCCATTAATTATGGCACACTCTCTCAAGTCCCAAATTTATCTCAAATATTGACAAGACTTTCATTTATAGAAAAAAGAAAAATTTTCTCAAATATAACCAAGGCTCTCATTTATTCAAGACGTCGGAAGCAGTTGTTAGCATGGTAATGAATATCTTATCTTGCTTTGTATATAATTTCGATATCAATATTACAAATATTTTGTATTTAATTTTGATACTCACTAAAGAGTAAATTGCTAAATTTAAATTGTTTATTATTGTGGTCAAATTATATAATTTATAAACAATTTGAACTAAATAATAAATATTTCAACATAATTATTAAATAAGTACCGATGAAGATGGCAAAGTAATTAAGTTAATTCTTACATCTAAATATTTATTTTTAATAATTAAAATGAATAATTATATTCAAAATATTTTACAAATACCTAATTTTATTTGATCCGAATCATTATTCATGTTTTTACATGTTTTTATATTATTTATTAATATAAAAGTACAAAAAAAAAATTTATAACAATCTTCACTCCACTTTTTCCTATTTTCAATCCTTTTTTTTTTCTAATTCCCATTTCTATTACCTACGCAAACATACCCTAAATACAATTTCTCAGTGATTAAACTATATAAGATTTTTAGTAAGAATTTTTTTTTTAAAAAAAAAGAAAATTAAAACTTGCACAGTAATATATATATTTTTCCATCCATACAAACCTAGAGATTTTCTTTAAGAATTTACTGAGCATGAATTGGATTTTAGATTTGTGATTCATCCCTAACAAATAAATAATTTAAATTTGAATATATAAATATATCTTATGAAGATGGATATTATCATCTGAGCAATTTATATAGGGATGAAAAACATCTACTCAACAATACTACTATAGACAGGGCAGGGATGCCCCTAGGTGGCTGATGAAGCTATGTTCTTGTGATTTTTATTTTTGAGTCTCTGTTAACCCAAAAATAAAAAATAGAAAACAACACTACTATGGCCTGGTGGCAAAGCATATTTTTTTCCCTATATAAACCACATAAAACTCATCATTTAAATTCTTTCATAATAAATAAGGTTTTATGTGACGAATACGAATGATGGGTCTTCTATACATAGGGTGAGGGTAAGTGGTGTATTCAACACATAGTTGCGCATGCCCTGACTCTCAGGGTGTGCTTGGGAGGAAGGGTTTGCAAGAGTTTAGAAGGACAACCCATGTTTGGGAAAAAAAAAATAGAAAGATAGACAAGGGTTTTGGAGGTAAATGGGGGTTGAAAACCTCCCATTTCTCTCCATTCATCGACCCACCAAAATGGTGGATTGAGGAAGGTTAAATATTTTTTTGATGATTTTGCCTTTGTAACATTTCTGTAAATACAAATTATGTCCTTTTGAGGAAAATGTGTATTATGGTTTATTGAGATGAAATATTATGTATTTTGGTGGTTTTATGAAAATTATTTTTTTCATTTTATGGTTTATTTAATTATTATTTGTTATAATTGCTCGTGCTACGGTAATTTTATTATATCGTGGACTTTTTTTAAAATTTTACTGAATTTGTATGTTGAAATGATAAAGGCCTAAACCAAAAATTTGGATTAGTTGTGCAAAAACATAAATAAAAATAATCCAAATGTCTATGTTTTTTGTGTTTGAATGGAAGGCATATAAGGGTATTTTAGTAATAACATTACATAACCTTACTTTCCTTTACTTCCAAACCAAACACAAAATAGTGAAGCCCTTCCTTTACTTCCCCTTACCCCCAAGTAAGATATGTATTCAATCTTTCCTTTCCCTTCCTCTCCTTTCCATTATTTTATGAATCCATCATTCATTTCATTCAAGCAAGTCCCCAGTGGGATATCTTTTAGTTAAAAAAAACCCACTTCCCAAGTCATAGCAATATGTCATTTAAAATCTCCAATTTTCTATTTTTCTTTGTTATTTTATTTTATTTTAAAAATTCTCATCCTATTATTTCGAAATGCATTCTTATTGTAACACAGTATTTATATGTTTTTCAGAAATTTGTCAAAGAATGTACCTAGGAAAAAGAACTATAAATTTCAAAATGATTCTCTCAGTTGTTACTTGTTACTTTGTATTTTGTAAGCCGCAAGCTTCTAATAAGGATAGCGAATGTTGGACACGTGCTATGCACATGCATCTTTTTTTTTTGTTGCATAATTAAATTTTAAATATTTAAATATATTATGTGGTTTTATATGGATTTTTGAAAGAAAAAAAAATTGAGTTGTAATTTAGTTGATTTAAACTGCTACCAAGGGTATTTTGTCATTTTAAACAATTTTTGTATATATAATTTAATCAGTAATATTAAGTAAATATAAACATATTCGATAAGTTTTTGGGGAAAATATTTTCAAAACTAAAATAGCAAATGTGGAAAATATAGACCCGAAATTCTTAATTTGAAAAAATATATATATATATATTTGCTAATAAATTTAGATGGTCCTTACAAACACACTAAAAAAATCAATAATAATATTTTATAAATATAAAAAATATATAATAAACAAAATGGAGCTTATATTGAGTGCACAATTGTCATTACTGTAATAGTTTAGTAATTAAAACATTTGATTCTTTTGCGGAAGGTTGAGTGTTCAACTACCTCTCAATGCATGATTTTTTTCAAAAGAAACTATTAGCTACTAAAGAGGCAAGGGCATGCACTTTCATCTCGCCTATGTCTTGTGGGACCCAAGCCCACATGGGCACATGCATATAGACCACCTACAATTTGTGCTTATAGCTCTCAAACACGCAACCTTGCCTCGTAGAATTAATCCCTCACTAACTCCAAAGTGACATCACACAAGCTTGCCATATAGAATTAATCCCTCTCTAACTCCGAAGTGACCTCACAAGGGATCAGAGAGGCAATTGACCCGAAGGCCATTGGTCTCCCAATGTATGATTAGAGGTGTGATAATAAAAAATGTATACGTTTGTGATGGTTTGTCCGTATTGTCAAATGAAATGAAATAAAATATAAAATAAAAAAGTAATTGAGCTACCGTCATAATAGTCAACGGTTAAAAAATTTGATTCTCACGCTAGAGATTAAGGATAACATACTCTCCCAATACATCCCATGAAACGAGAAGATCTTAGTTATTAAAAAATACATAATTGAACCGTTTTTACTTTTTACCGTAAAAGAGTTAATACTTTATTTTTCCCATAATTAGACATCTTGGTTAAATTTTATTGTTTGTCTTTTGTTAGGGTTAAAAGCTATATATATATATATATATATATATATATATACTTACGCTTTCTAAAGTTATATGTAACCACTCGTATGCTTTGAGAAAGCTCGAGTGGAAATATACTGCATATATTCCAAACTTTAAATATTTCAACTATTTGATTGCATACATTTTATTAAAAAAAAAAAATGGTTTGCATCAAAATTCTTGCATTTTAACAGTGCACCCATTGCAATAAACCATGTACCAATAAACTAAAAGCATATTGATGTTTTGGTTTTAAATTGGTTAGAGGAAATTAAATGTTATATAAAGCTATATACATTTCCATCAGTTTTTATGTGCGTTGTTACATACATTTAAAAGCAATTTGGCAAAAAAATCTTTTGACATTTAACCATGCAATTAATTAGAGAACTATAAATCAATAATAAATTTGATTTCACACAAAAGTCTCCGTATACATTTTGAAATTTATATTTGTGAAAAAAACCATCTTGAAATTTTTATATTGAATTTCAATTTCTATACATATCTAAAGTGATAGATAAAAATTCAATAACAACTATTACAACCAAATTTTACATAGCTCATTACACTCACCATTAAATACAAATATATTTTGCAAGTATTAACTCAAAGAATAAAAAATATTTTATTTTGAATGTGCTTTTCCTTTGTGTTTTTAATAAAATATATATATTCATTGAAACTACATAGCAATTGCCATATCCCCTTCTTCAACAGTGGCTTGATTGTTTTAGAAAAACTATAGTTTTTTATAATTAAACAAATTTTTAAAAATTTAGTGTGTTTTTTCCTAGCAATAATCTTGCTTTAGCTGTTACAACAAAATGTTATTTCACTTGTTACACCATCCATTATGTACATATATTTTATAAGTATCAACTCATAGAAACAAAAAATAAAAAATAAAAATAAAAATACTTTGTTTTCAAGGTGTTCTTTCTTTTTTATGTTTTTTTTAAGAATAAAACATATTTTCATTGAAACCACGTTGCAATTGCCATGTCCACATACTCTTTTAAGTCTTGTGATAAGTCAATACTTCTAGTTGCTTTCTTTTTCCTATTAGTTGTCTTTTCTCATAATTTATGGGTAAAATTTTATTTATAAATCTTTTCTCCCTTGAACTTGTTCTGATTTTATAAATTTTTTAAAATTGATTGGATCAACGACTTCATTCTTTTTTACACAAATACTTTCAAATTTTTTAAATTCACAAAATAAAATGAAGTAGTTCGGGATGTTTATTGTTTAAAACTTATCAAATGTTTAAGGGCTAAAACTATAGTATTGTTACATCACATATTAAAATATATGCGATGTAGAACTATAATTATGAAAAGTTTTATTGACTCTAGTTGTTTGTTTATGCCTACAATAAAGATCATATGTAAAGTTTTATTGTTTTAAATTTCTCCATTATTTTGATTATATAATGATAATACTTTTGGATTTATAATCAATTTTTATTTAAGACTGCTTTCCACAATAGCATTTTACTTAAGCTATGTTGCTATATTTGTATATATATATTAACTAGATTCATTTTTTTTATTTATCCTATCCAATATTTAGGATTTTCCATCATTTTCTATTCATGTGTTTATGATTTTGCTTTAAATTTCAGTTAATTGTAGAAAAAGCATGAAAAGTGAGTATACGATATACAACTTAGATCAATACTAAAGAGACTATAATTAATTTTTAATTTTAAAAATAAATATTAATTACTTATAAATAAATAAATATAATAAAGCCACGTGTTAGCGCACACCCACCATTGGCTTAAAAAAAGCAAAGTTTTCAAATTAAAATTTGAATTTAATTTAGGAAACATTTTGATATTCAAATAAAAATAAAGATAAATTATTAAAATGGTCACCTAACTATTCGTTCACTCTTATTTGAGTCATCGAATGATAGAAAATTTTAATTGGGTATTATAACTTTAAATTCACATGCAATTGAGTCACCCGGCTAACTTTATTAACAGTGTTCTGACGTGACATACAGTGACGGAACCCAGATTTGATGGTAGGGGGTTGAAGCCTAAAGACAAAGCATAAAAAAAACCATCTAACAAAATTATTTCAAATAAAAAAATAATGTGCTAATATGACAAAAATTTGAATACACATATTGAAAAAAAATATAAATTATAATTTAATTTTTTGTTATTATCGATAGCCATATGAGATTTTTAACAATTCAACAATACATTTCGAGTTATTTTTTAAAATATGATAAAATTTTCACTATAGACAACAACACTATTGTTTATAAAACCTTTGTTTATTCAATCTAGCATATTTTATAGGTGTAAATATCAAAATGGTCCCTCTATTTTTCATTTTACGCCCTATTAATCACTCTAATATAAAATCCGCCCTTTTGGTCCTTGTATTTGCACATTTTCGTCCTTTAATTATAAAATCCGTCTTTTTGGTCATTGTATTTATACATTTTCATCTTTTTTGGTCCCTCTAATTCATCAACTAGAAGGACCAAATGGCAGATCCGTCAATTAGAGGGACCAAAAAGATAAAAATGTGAAAATCCAAGGATCAAAAAGGCAGATTTTATATTAGAGGGACTAAAAGGGTGGAGAACGCAAAATAGAGGGATCATTTTGATATTTTGACCTATTTTAGGTGGTATATTATAACATGTATATATATATATATATATATTATAATATATTTGATAGGCTCACAATCAATTTGAACTCTTTTTAATCACTAATTTTTTTTATATAAGATTTATTAATATTTTTTTAATTTATAAAAAATTTGAAATCCTAGTAAATTTTTAAAATAAAAAAATTGGAATGTGAAAATAACACAAGTACCATGCAGGATTCAAACCAGTGGGTCAATGCCACATATTTTATAACTAGGCCAACTATATTGTACACTTTCATGTGTCAAAATATTTTATTTTATATTAATTGAAGCATAGAAAACCTTATGTTATCTGAAAGGTAATCTCCCGGAGTCGAAGGGCCGCTTGGTTCTTGCCCTGGTCACATATCACGTCATGGGCCTTACCACATCAACATGTTCGGTGGATAAAAACCCTTTTTACTTTAGAGATAGTTAATTTATATAGCTGATTTTTTTTATGTGATAAATAGAAGATAATTTGATTTTCAAATTTCTTATTTTTAAGGCAAATATGTTGCAACAATGTCATTTATTTATTTTGGTCTTCTATTTTAACGTGCCATGCTGATATGGCAAGGGGACATAATGTAGTGTTAACTCAAGGGACTCAATTAAAGGAAATGTTTTATAATTAGTTCACTCAAATAGAGGTGACTAAATAGCTAAAATTAACAATAATCCACAAGTTCATATATATAATAGATATTTACAAAATTCATATTAATCAAGATTAAATATAAAATTGATTTAAAAAAAAAACAATTTATATTAAATATTTATTACTAATACTAATATAATTCATAAATGTATAAAGCGTCCATCGTTATTGCCAAAGGCGGCACCTCGTTTCTAGGGCACAAAACCACACCTCAATCGTGATTTCTACTTCCCCCCAAACCCTCGACGGATCGATCTTTGAGCTTTTCCGGGCTCCTCCAATGGCGACGTCCTTGCCGTCGCCGTCCTCCCAACCCTCGGACGCCAACACAGAGAAACCGGAAATCCAGAACCCTTCTATCAATCATCCAGACTCTGGACTCGCCTCCGAGAACCCTAAACCTATCCCTAATCCTTTGCCTTCTCCGGTGATCCCTCCTCCTCCTGCTGCCCCTTCCTTCACACCCGCTTTCCGACCTCTTGGCGCCCCTACTGGCTTGCCGTATCCTGCCTTCTCGAACCCTGGTTACCCTCCTCCGCCGATGGTCCAGAACCCGGGGATCCAGCCTCCTGGAGTCGCGGTGAGTGGTGCTGGAGCTGTACCGGCCTCCGTCCCGCCGATGAGGCCTGGCATGTATCCCGCCCCACCGGGCCAGGTTCCGGTGGTGTATGGCCCGGGGCCGAACGGGTACATGGCTGTTCCCCCGCCAGGTCCTCTTGCTCCTGGTGTGATGCCTCCTCCTGGTGGGTTTTCTCTTGCAACTTGAACCCTTTCTTTTTTGTAGTTTTTACTTATGATTGGTTGCATTGATATCGAATTCTTGATGTGAGCTCTTAGTTGTGGTTTGGATGCGATGAAGTAGCTAAATTATTTGGTCTGAATGCCAGTAATGGTATGAGGTTTTAGGGTTTTTTTGGATTTGATGAATAAATTTTCAATTTTGATGGATGAGGAGGTTTATGGAGATGGGTGGAGAAAACATAAATGAAAAAGAGGAGATGTTGGTTAGTTAAAGGTGGTATTATCGATGACTGGATATTTTCTGCTACAGTGTTGTCTTTTGGTTCTCGGTGAGAAAGATCGGCAGGGCTTCCCTCTTGCGGTTGTTTAAAGATCTCTTCAACTCTATGTTGGTATGCATGAATACTCATACTGAAATTATTGCAGAAAACCATGTTTTGTACTCATTTAGGTTTTGATAATGTGCGTTTTCAATTCTATGAATTATGCCATCTTTCTTTCACCTTATGTAGTAGGACAAAAGTCTATATACGAAATTATCATTCATGGGAACTTAATGCTCCACAGTGGATGATGTTTGCTTGTAAATGCTCATTGCAGTTGTTTATGAGGTATACTCATCTTTGATTACCATCTCTGAGTTCCTTATTTTTTTGCATCTTGTTGTCTCTGTTCCTATTTGTTGTTGCACTTGATTCTTTTTTTAATTCGATAACAACTTTCAAGTAAACAAGCGAGCCATAACCTTGATGATCTTTTCATGGTTTGAGCTCACAAATTCTCCTTATAATGCTTTTAGTACCTGGATGCAAAAGTTGTGCACAAGAATATGTAATAAGGTAAGGCAAACTTTTACTAGTCTTTAGTTTTACAAAACATGTGTTGTTCTTGTCCATCTTCCCTCAGGTATTCCTATCAGCTGGAGGTAGTTTCTAACCATTTGCTGAGCTGTCTGTATGGTTATGCTTTATTGGTAAATCATGTCAATTTTGTTAACATTTTACTGTTTAAACTTTGCAACTTCTGCTCCAAATTTGTTTGTTTTTAATGAATCTATGAATACAATCTGACAAGGTTGCATAGATGTTGTTTATTCTCTTGCAGGAATTCCTCGTTATCCTGGTCCATATCCGTTGGTTCGGGCTGGATTTCCTCCACGACCTGGTTTTATTTCACCACTTGGACGGCCTCCTATCCCTGGTATTCGTGGCATCCCTCCTATTGCTACCCCAATTGTTCGGCCACCTATCACCATTGTTGCCCCCCAGGAGAAGCCACAGACCACAGTTTATGTTGGCAAGATTGCTCCCACGGTTGATAATGATTTTCTGCTTTCTCTTCTTAGGGTAGGTCAATTCATCTACCTGCTATATAACTAAATCGCTTTGATGGCTTTCGGGTAGATGACCTCGCTATTAAGTTTTAGCACGATAAGAATAGTTATGTATTATTTAGCATGTCTTTTACAAATTTATTTTTCATTTGTGAAGCTTTGTGGTCCAGTGAAAAGTTGGAAGCGTGCACAAGATCCCACTGATGGTACTCCCAAAGGCTTTGGTTTTTGTGAGTTTGAGTCTGCTGAAGGGGTGCTTAGAGGGTTGCGTGTGCTGAGTAAATTAAGCATTGATGGTCAAGAGCTTGTGGTACAATCACTACTCCATGCCTCTTCCCTGTATTTGTACATATTCCTATACTATTCTGATTTCTAAGAAAAATGTCCAAAAGATCTATCTCCTGTGATGGAAATATGCTTCAAATAGTATTATATATCTTATTTCAAGGTTGGGGAAAGAGAGGGTAAACTTGGTAAACAAGGGATAACCATTAAAGTTGATCAGGTACAATTGAGTTGGTTCTCATTGATTTATCAAAATGTTCTTAGGTCCATAAGTGTGAGATCAGCTATGTTTAAAATTATTTTTATGTGTAGAATGCTCTCTTGAGAAGTCATGCTTGTTTTTTGTAATCTAACTCGACTTGGGATTCTTGTCTTTGTGTGGGCCAGGGCTTTGGTCAAATACAAGGGACATCTGGTCAACCTTACCCTAGTTAGTATGCATTTAATTTTGTTGATCGTGCATGCTTGTAATATGAAGTGGAATCGATCACCTGTGTAAAAGAGAGTAGCTAGTTTGCATGTAATTTATTTGTGATTCTGTGTATAAACATTCATTCATGTAAGAGAAAACAGATCCTAGTTTTTCAACTTTCTTCCTCGATTAACTTATATTTCCTCCAAAAATACTATTGTAGGACATTAACTAACCTACACTTTTGAAGATATTATTTCTTATTAGACAGCTTTAAAGTATATGCATATGTACAGCATCCTTTGCATTTTGTATTCATGCTTAGTAGACGATGTACCATTAATATTTTAAGAGAAAGCTATACTTTCAGAATTTTGCTAATCTACTGGATTCATCTTATGCATGATCACCTGTGTAAAAGAGGGTAGCTAGTTTGCATGTAATTTATTTGTGATTCTGTGTATAAACATTCACTCATGTAAGAGAAAACAGATCCTAGTTTTTTAACTTTCTTCCTAGATTAACTTATACTTCCTCCAAAAATACTATTGTAGGACATTAACCAACCTACAATTTTGAAGATATTATTTCTTATTAGACAGCTTTAAAGTATATGTATATGTACAGCATCCTTTGCATTTTGTAACGATGTACCATTAATATTTTATGAGAAAGCTATACTTTCAGAATTTTGCTAATCTACTGGATTCATCTTATGCATGTGTCTACTTAGTGTTCACCTAATGTTCAACATGCGTGTTATGTGTTTTTCACTGGATTGAGCTTAGGCAAGTGAGCCTAATTGATCAAGCTAATTGCATTAGGATTGTTTAGAAGGATTTATTGAAGGGGTATATATTTATGTTTTTAATTTTATGTTCAAATGTGTGTTTGTAATTCCTTTAAGCATATGATTTTGAGATATATTTTTTTTAAATTATGAAAAGCCAATCTTTTGATAATGTTACATGGTATGCATGTTTTGTACATGATTTTTTGAATACCAAAATAATGTATTTATTGACTGGATGTTTATAATTGTCCCAAGGTTTTGACTGCTTTAATGTGTGTGACATGATCCAAACGAGGTTAATCCAGACAAATTTAACTACTTGTTTGGATGACTCTTCCATTGGCTTTGTGCCTATAAATGTATGCTTTTGTAAGTATTATATGATAACTATTTGTAGACATTAGTGTAGATGTGAATGTGTATACCCATTTATGTGCATATATGTAAAGATATTTTTGTTTTCTAACAATATCTTGCTAAGATCTGCAAGTTGATGGTAAATTTGGTGTGAAATACGATTTTATGTTTATTTGGCGCCAGTCATTTCTCCTATTCTGAAGAATCCTTTCTTTGTAATGCATGCTTTATTTTTTAGAACATCTCTCTTAAGTTTGGAATGCTGAATATAAATTAATTATTTATGATTGTATATTTTACCCTCCAATCTGTCTTTGGTTTTTTCGTTGACCATATTTGATTAAATGACAGCTCAATATTAACCAAGCCACTAGGGAATATCTTGATCGTTACATTGAGAAGAAAACTGAAAGTGAAAAGCTTAAAGGACCTGAATTAGAAATTGCTACAGAGGAGAATAAAAGTGCAGCAGCAGTTGAAAATAAAGAGCCCCAAAATCCAAAGCCCATTGAAGAAGATCTAGATACCTCCAGGGATAAAGAAACCCAGGAAAGTACGCAGAAATTTGGTATCATTACCGATGAGGACCATGATGCTGACAGAGAAATATTGGAAAAGGTTACTAGTATGATAGAAGAAAGAATAAAGACCAAGCCTCTTCCCCCTCCCCCACCAATGCAGGTGCCTGCAGATGCTAAGTCAAACTCGGAAGTACCTTCTAAATCAAGAGATGGTGACTCAGGTGTGGATGCTATGAAAGGTGGTGAATCCTGTTGACGTAGGAATGTTATTTCTTTTTATCACTTTGTCAGATGTCTGCTGCTGTTCGTCTAACACTTGATTGTTTGTTCTATCTACTCCATTGCAGATGTTGACAATAGAAATGATGATGAGACAACAAGCGAAATGAAGTCAGCAGCAGAACTTGAAAAACCTGAAGCTAGCTCTGCAGATAAAGGGAGTAGGCATGATCGAAGGGGTAGAGAAAGGGACCGAGATTTGAAAAGGGAAAAGGAAAGGGAGCTTGAGAGGTATGAGCGGGAGCGTGAGAGGGAGAGAGCGCGAAGGGAGAGGGAGAGGGATATTAAATCAAGAGAAGTTGAGCGATTGTATAATGAGCGTCTTAAGGAGTGGGAAGGCAGAGAGAGAGAGAAAGAGCGCCATAGGAAGTATGAAAAAGACAGAGAAAAAGAAAGGGAATGGGAACGGCGTAAACTGGTCATGAAGCAAGAAGATGAAAGTGACGATGAAGATATTAGAAGGCGGCGCTATAGGAGTAGCATGTATGAGGAGAAGAGGAGAAGGAGAAAGCGAGAAAGGGAGGACGACTTGGCTGATAGGTTGAAAGAAGAGGAAGAAACTGCTGAGGCAAAGAGGAGGGCAATTGAAGTTCAGGAAAAAATCAATTCTATAGAACTCTCTGCTCAGGTGTCCATTGATGTTGAAAAGGTTGCAACACAAGATGAAGAAATGGTTATTGATGGTATGGAAAATGTTGAAGAGGATTCTCATCAGGGTAATCTCATTGATATTATTAGGCTACTGCTTCTTTAACTGAAACCATTGCTTATTTATTTATTCCATCTCTTTTGTTATGCAGGTGATGGTATCGATAAAAATGGCTGTAATGATGAACAGGTAGGATCAACCACAGGGTCTGATACAAAACAGAACTGCCATGTTCCAACTAGGAAGCTGGGTTTTGGTTTGGTGGGTTCAGGAAAAAGGGCAGCTATGCCATCTGTTTTCCATGAAGCAGATGATGAGGATGTAGAGGAGAGAAAGATGAGACCTCTAGTGCCGATTGATTACTCTACTGATGAAATACAGGCTATTCAAAGCGCAACTTCTGCAGCCCAACCAAATCTGGTTGCTGCCGCAGAATTTGCAAAGCGCATCTCTAGTGTTAATCACAAAGAAGAGAAGTTGGATGTTGACAAGGAAAGGAACAAGCGAACTAGTGATAGAGCAAGTCAGAGGGAGAGAGATCGTTCTGATGACGGGAATAGCCGATTGAGGGATGAAAACAAGGAGAGGATACATAAGGTTCATGACCGGGAGAGGGATCAGGAAGATAAGCTAAAGGAGAACAGGAAGCTCTTGGATGCAAAGCAACTGATTGACATGATTCCAAAGACAAAGGATGAACTGTTTGCTTATCAAATTAACTGGGATGTGTATGATAAGGTAAATTCCTCTGCCGCTATAAAAAAAAAAAAAATCAATTTTCTATTCACTTTATTAATATATATGATAGGAGGGCGCATACTTCAGATTGGCTTTATTTGAATTTTTTTCATACTGAACCGAAATGTTTGTTTTTTCAAAATTATTACTAGATTGCTCTAACTAATGCAGTCTTAGTTTGTGTTGGTTTTGTTTTCTAATCGAATATTAATCTTTTGACAAGTTAGATTGTAATGTTTTTGCATCATACTTTATGACTTGCTGTTTTCAAGCGATGGTCGTTATGCAGGGTTTGTAGTTCTTTGACTTGCCGGTTTGGATTCTATTAGTCCAAACTTGACTAAATATAGAAGCTGTAATTATCATTGAAATGACTCTACCTTTGCTGCTGACATACCTGCTTTACATTTGGCCCTGAACTTCCATGTCTAATTGTATCCTGTGTTATTCTTTTACTAATAATTTTTTTTTTTACCTGTGTAAGCATAAATTGCATGAACGAATGAGGCCCTGGATAGCTAAGAAGATCACCGAGTTTCTGGGGGAAGAGGAAGACACTTTGGTGGATTACATTGTGAGCAACACCAAGGAACATGCACAAGCATCAAAAATGCTTGAACTGCTTCAATCCATCTTGGACGATGAGGCTGAAATGTTTGTCCTCAAAATGTGGAGAATGCTTATATTCGAAATAAAGAAAGTTGAGACCGGTCTTACCGGGAAACCAAGAGGATAAAGAGGCAGAGGTTAGGTTTCTTTCAACTGGGCTGTATTTTTATTGAGCAATCATTTCTTCATTCACATGGTTATAGTGGCAAAATAGTTAGTGTGTAAAAGCACCCATCGAAAGTGATCATCTTTGAAACACCAGCATTTTCATAGCATTTATGATGTGCTGCTCTATTGCCTTTGAGTAGGTATCTAGTAGGGTTTTCAGTCCTTGACAAAAACATGTTTTGTTTTTATATTTCATGTAATTTGTGAACGGCTGCAGCTTGTTTTTAAAGGAGGGGGGGAAGATCAATTATAATTGGCAATGTTTCTTCCACAAGTTTACAAATACTGTAAAAGCTCTGGCGAACAGAATGTTTGTGTGGAGGAATACTGGCTCAGGTTCCATTTTTTAAGATCATGGCTTGGATAATAATGTAATCACGGAGGAAAGGTAATATATTGGACTTTGTGAAGTGTGCAGTGAACGTTGAACATTTTCTTTGTCTTGTTTACAAGTCATATGAGAGGCACATTTTGTGTGCTATGTATGTTGGATACCTCTTTGCCTGATGCTTAATGTTTGTGGCTAAACAATCTTTGTAAATTAATTTACATGCCTAAGGATATAATCTTCTTTTTATATGTTCAGATGATGTGAGCCGTGGTAAGAAGGTAAAGATAATTTCCAAGAAAAATATGACACAGACTTCTATGTAAAAAAAACTTTTTTTTTTTTAAATATTGTAAAAGAAATTATTAAATATAATTTTTAAATGAGCAATTTATCCGGATTCTTGCGGCAGGATGGTTAGATTATCCAAAATCAAAATGTTTAGCAAGAGAGAAACATGAAATTTAGTGCGCGAACTACATTGTTTTTGGGTTTTCTTGCATACGCAATCAAAATATTTTGTGGTGAATGGATTATTATTTATTACAGACAATTTTCAAGGCATGCACAAATAAATTCATATTTTTTTAGACAATTCTTTTATGTGATTTTATCATTCAAAAAGTTTAAATTTTATTTATTTGTTTTTGTGAATAACTTAAGTTAAATCTTGCTTCATAATATTTCGAATCATCAAATTATTTATTGAGAATTGTGGACAAATAAATAAATATATAACTAGTCTTCAAACTCATTGATAATTTATGAAAAGAATAATGACGCCACTCTTTCTCTTCGTGGCACCAGCGTATCTCCTCCTCAATTGATGCCATTTGAATTCATTTTTTTCCCTTACTATTATTCATCTTAGGAAAAAAAAAAATTTTAAAATCATTTTTTTTAGAGGTTAGAAATTTGATGGTTCTAGTAAAAACACTATAGGCTTGTTTAAACTGATTTATGAAGTTTTTTTTTTTTAAATTATAAAGTGCTTCTAGTAAAAGTGTTTTTTATTAAGTTAAATAAATTAGTGTTGGAATAAGTTATCAATTTTCTACCTCAAAAAAATTTAAATGATATTTGAGTCCATATTAGATTTACATGATTTATTTAAATTTCTAAATGCACTTTTTCCAGCCAGATTCCAGACTATGATTCAGGTTTTAAAAAGAACAATGTTCTCATTATTCTCCATTTAAAAAAAAAAAATTTAATAAAGGACTGTTAATGGAAAACTAAACTTTGATAAGGGTTTTTTGATAAATTTACCTCAGTTTGGTTTCTCTTTAGCCCTCGCGTTCCATCGCTTCCCGCCGCCGTTCGTCTTCTCTCCGTCATCCATGGGTTTTCAAGAACCGGACTTCGCTGCCGATGACGACGCCGACCAGGCGGAGGCGCTGGCGATTGGTGCAAACTCTAAGGCGGAGCTGAAGAGGAGGCGTAAGCAGGCGAAGAAGGCCAAGTCCGGTGGCTTTGAGTCGCTAGGGCTTTCGCCGGAGATCTTCCGTGGTGTTCGCCGGAAGGGATACCGTGTACCCACGCCGATCCAGCGCAAGACCATGCCGCTTATCCTCGCAGGCTCCGACGTTGTCGCTATGGCTCGCACTGGTTCTGGAAAGACTGCTGCTTTCCTCATCCCTATGCTCCAAAAGCTTCGGCAACATGTGCCGCAGAGTGGTGTGCGGGGGCTCATCTTGTCGCCCACTAGGGATCTCGCTTTGCAGACGCTCAAGTTCACCAAGGAGATTGGGCGTTTCACTGGTTAGGTTTTACAAATCTTTTTTTTTTTTTCTTCTGTTCATTTTCCTTAGTTGTTTTATCGGTATGTTTTGTTATTAGACTAGTTTTTTTGATTTAGTGTGGCACGATATTATGTAAAATAATAAGTTTGAACTGAAAAATCCAGGATTGTAGTGCATTTCGTAAGATTTGCTAATAGGAGTGGTATTTGCTTTATATTGCCACTGAACTCCTTGAAAGTGGAAAGGATGAATTTGAAATAGAAATAGAAGGAAGGCAAGATTATACAACCCACCGTTAATTATTTGTATTTTGCTGTCTTTGTATAGTTTGGTAGCTTCATATATGGCTGTTACTAGTTAAAGCCATTCGATTTTTTAGCCTAGAACAAGATGATGATGAGGAGCTATTGCACTGTAGGTCAAAAGTGTCAAAAATGAAATTGAGGGAAAAGCTACACTGGGGCTGAATTTGTATGATGCCAACAGAGAAAATTTTCTCTGATCTTGTTTGGTCAGTGAACAGGACTTTGGTCTTGTTGGTTTAATGGCAAGTTTAAAATATTTTTATATATTATGATCTAAAACTAGTTATATGTACCTGCTAAGAATTGATAAAGCTTTTGACTGACCTGAACTTTCATAGTTGCTTGGAATGGTTTTCAAAGTAATATCTTTTCATTGAAGCTTTGGTGGCATAGCCTGTTTGTATTCACATTTCACTTAAATGGTGGATAACTTTCAGCTTTTGTTTCACTATCTTTCTGCAGACCTTCGTACTAGTTTATTAGTTGGCGGTGATAGCATGGAAAACCAGTTTGAAGAATTGGCACAGAACCCTGATATTATAATTGCTACTCCTGGTCGGCTTATGCACCATTTAGCTGAGGTTGAGGGCATGTCCTTGCGTACTGTGGAATATGTGGTTTTTGATGAAGCTGATTCTCTCTTTGGCATGGGCTTTGCTGAACAGTTGCACAAAATTCTTACACAGCTAAGTGAGACTCGCCAAACATTGCTATTCAGTGCTACTTTGCCAAGTGCACTTGCTGAGTTTGCAAAAGCTGGCTTACGTGATCCACAGCTTGTGAGGCTAGATTTGGAGACAAAGATCAGCCCTGATCTCAAACTCATCTTCTTTACCTTACGCCATGAAGAGAAACACGCTGCTTTACTATATTTAGTCCGGGAGGTTATCAGTTCTGAGCAGCAAACCTTGATTTTTGTCTCTACAAAGTATCATGTGGAGTTTCTTAATGTTCTTTTTCGACAGGAGGGCATTGAGCCTTCTGTCTGTTATGGTGATATGGATCATGATGCCAGGAAGATCCATCTGTCAAGGTTTAGAGCCAGGAAAACTATGCTACTAATTGTTACCGATATTGCTGCCAGGGGCATTGATATTCCGTTACTTGATAATGTTGTGAACTGGGACTTCCCTCCAAAGCCGAAAATTTTCGTTCACAGAGTGGGCCGAGCAGCTCGTGCTGGTAGAACTGGTAGTGCTTATTCATTTGTAACAAACGATGACATGCCATACCTCTTGGACCTCCATCTTTTCCTTTCAAAACCTCTTATCCCTGCTCCAACTGAGGAGGAACTTCTCCATGATATGGAGGGGGCTTATTCAAAAATTAATGACGCACTTGCAAACGGGCAGACAGTATATGGGCGTTTTCCTCAAACAGTTATTGATCTTGTTTCTGACAGGGTTAAAGAGATAGTTGATGGATGCTCAGAATTAGTGGCATTGGAGAAACCATGCTCAAATGCTTTCCGGTTGTATTCGAAGACAAAACCTTTACCTTCCAGGGAATCTATCAGACGTGCCAAGGATTTTCCTCGTCCAGGTCTTCACCCAATGTTTAAGGATACATTGGAATCTAATGAACTTGCAGCACTTGCATTTTCTGAAAGGCTAAAAGCATTTAGGTTTGTGATGTAATTTATCACTATCCAATTTTTTTGTTGAACCCAATCTACTTTTTATCTTGCTTCTGAATAAGTGACATGTTTTTTTTTCCTGGTTGGCTGAGTCGGTTAATAATCGATGATTAATTGAATAATGGCAGACCAAAGCAAACCATTTTGGAGGCTGAAGGGGAAGCGTCTAAGTCAAAACATCCTCAAGTAATCACTTCCCACTTTGATGACCAATAATGAATACAAATTATTTTATGTTTATAATCTTGTTTTATCTTTAATCAACACTATGCCATGTGTTGCCTGTATTTACTTTTGATCACAATGCCTCGTATTCTGACTTAATGGAAACCTATGCAGGCATCTACATGCCCACATGCTCAGCATATAAGTCTGATGTAGTGTAAAGGCACTATTTCCCATTGTCAAACTGTTGTAAATTACAATGGTGATTTCATTAGTGAATTCCAAAAAGCAGCTCTCTTTCTTGTATCTCTTTTATACTGGTTTTCTAATCATGGCTGCTGTTTAGAATACATTTTGTTAAGGTTACATTGGATGCATTCTATGGTTTCCTTTTATTTTTCAAACATACTTCATCTATTGGTTCAGCTGATTTATTTGATTTTGTATGTTTGCATCATACACTTTTGGTATTCATTTTGGGCAGAGAATTTTAGATCTTATGGTGTCATCAACTACTTTTTTTTCTTGTGATTAGCTCAGAAGGATGGTGATCAACAAAATTGTGGTGTTAAATCCCTGACACTTGCTGTCCATGATGTGCTTCATAGTTGCCTCTTTTTTTGATTGATAATGCTTCTACCATAAATAATTTTCAACAAAGCCATTTTTGTACTTCAAAATTCAGAAGTTATATTTGTTGATGTGGGATATTTTAATCTTAATTGTAGGGGATTGGTTAGCCTGGCTAGTTAGATCTTTAAATCTGCACCATAGAAATTACCTGTTGACTGTCCTTTGAGTATCTTGATGGTTAAGATTACATAATATCTTGAAACTAATAATGCTATGGTTTTGGGAAATATTGTTATTTGCTTATTAAAGTTTTCTAATTATCGTGAATCCAGCATTTATATTGATTTTTTTTAGTATAATGACTACTCATCATCCTCTTGTTAATATGTTTGTTTACTATTTTCTTTATATCTAGAGCCACCTTTACTCAACACAAGGCACTTCAATAATTCTATAAAGTTGAGAAAATGATTGCCATGCTTCCCTCACTGCAGAATTGAGATCTGTATTAACTAATTTCTTGTGTAGTAAGTTTTTAAGGCATTTTTACTGATTTGCTGGAGTTGGAACTGATAAATCCTAACCTTGACCATTATTTTTAGGTTGAATCATTGGTGTTTTGCATTTTGTGATCTGTAAGTTTGATATATGCTGGGGAAGAGTGAGTTATCTCTTCTTTTAAGACTTTGCTTGTGGCAATGCAGGGTCCAAATCAGTGGCTTGAGGTAATGAGAAAGAAAAGAGCAGTACATGAGGCGGTCATCAATTTGGTACATGAAAAGCAATCTAGCAATCAAGTGGCACAGGTATTATACTCCTTTCTTCTTTTCGTAAAAGTCATGCACATTTCTTTCGAAAATGTTAAACGTGTTTTCATCCATTGATTGGTAATTCAAAGTAACGTTGCTAGGAATACCTATTATTTAGATATTCCGCTGAGAAATATATCTACCCAAATACAAGTATGCTGCATAAACAGACAAATGCAGACTCTTATCCATGCTAACTTAGTGAAGTCATTGTTGAAACCTGTTGACTTATGGGCATTAATTTTGACCAGTGAAAAGGTGTAGTCACTAACTATGTATGTTTCTGATAAATGGCGTGCTGTGCAGTATGTTAATAAAATTATGAAGACATGTTTTCACATATCATCATTTACGATTACGAATGGATGCAGAGAAGACATTTTCCCAAAATTGGTGTTTTACATTCCTTAATTTGTGAAAAGGGATGGGAAATTCATGAGGCTGTTGAGTTAGTATGTTAGCACAATTTATTGTTCTAGGTGTGTTACTAACATTATGAATGCCATCTAAAAGAGAGGACGATATTCTGCCAAAAGCTTGCTGCTATGTGATTTGCGATGCCACTGGAATAGGCTTTTTATTATTTTGTAATTACCTGCACTGATCCTTTATAATATCACTAACTAATAAAATTGTATTTATTGAGTTATATTTATACTTGACTTTGGACATATCAGACCAATTTGGGAGTATGAAGGGTGCATTGTCACTTTTAAAAGTATGATGGCCAATTGGCAATTGAGCATGCCAACTAGAAGTATCATGAAAATGATTTAAGAGAGATGCTATATTAGATGCGAGCCAAGCACATAAACAATCAAAATAGGAAAGGTTTGGAATTCATCAACAAATCAAGGCACTCGAAGGGCAGTCCTACACGTTGCTATGGAGGCAATAGCTCCCATAAAATGAAGTGGAGGGCTAGGGTTACCTACTTTATCATAAGAACATTATAGCCTTTGAAAGAGAGTAAATTCTAAAGAGTCGATATACCTAGATTAACCAAACCTATCGTAAGGACAAGATGGCCAAATGTGTGAGGCTCGAGCAAACTCAATACTGCAAAAATGACATTATCTTGTTGTGCTCTGCTTTGGCAATCAACATTTTTACTGTTTTCTTTACTTTTTAATATGTATACAGTGGCTAATTGTTACCTTTTCTTGTGATGCAGGAAATAATTCCAGATACCGCTAATTTGAAGCATCAAGAGAAAAAAGGTTACATCCTCTTCTATTTACCAAAGCTTTTAGTCCTCTTGGTTGATATTACTTTTTTCATCAGAAAGGCTGCGATGTTGAAACTAACTTGAGCTCCATTCCTATGCCAATCACACTTGTACATGATATTATCCTGTCCTTTCTGCAGTTCATTATGGAAAGTTTGAGGTCTAGGCCTGCTTTCACCATTAATGCATGCCTGTCCTTTTCTGTTTGTTGGGTATTGCTAAGTCAAATTATTTGCCATTTTCATCTGGCAAAAATATTTTTTTTAGTGTTCAAGTTGCCAGGTTGACTCAACCTTTCTTAAGCTTTTATTTAGTGGCTAACATATTTTAGGCTGTGTTGCACAACTTGTTTGTTTTACATGACTTTGCAGGAGGCAATTCAGAAGTTTTTTAACTATTTAATCATGAAATTAATTTCATCTGGAGGTTTTCATTGCAATAGGAACCATTAGAAAATCATATGAAGAATTAAAGGTTTGAATGAACATATTTTTGTCCA
This sequence comes from Dioscorea cayenensis subsp. rotundata, assembly GCF_009730915.1. Classification (NCBI taxonomy): domain Eukaryota; kingdom Viridiplantae; phylum Streptophyta; class Magnoliopsida; order Dioscoreales; family Dioscoreaceae; genus Dioscorea; species Dioscorea cayenensis. The sequence goes on from NC_052475.1 coordinate 31,188,327, forward strand.
AAGTTATTCAAGTTTCAAGCACCTGGTATGTTGCACGTGCTATTTTGGGTGAGGAAGTGTATGATGAAAGTAAATCAATCTGCATGATATAATCAATTTGTGTACCTTTTTCTATCTGCTAACTATGACCTAACATGATACCCCATTTGAATAAATTGCCAGAAATACTAAGCAAGTTGGAAGATAAAAGAGGAAGGTAGCTCTATCTGGCAAAACACGGCATTATTTCTCTGACTGAATACCTGGATCATCTGTTGAACCCCTTTTTTTTTTATATTTGAATAATAGGAATACTTGTTTCTTTCTGGTGCTTGATGAGTCTGCTTTAATATAGTGGGCATCAGATTGTCTCACCTTGGTGAAGTCTGATTTGGTATTTCATTGAACTCCTTGCTTGTGGGCTTCTATGTCAATATCCAGATGATACTCTAAACTGTGGACTGCTTATTTCATTTATTCTGGAATTGTGTTCAATAGATATTGTGTAATATTCGTGATTTAGTAGAATGTATTAACTATTAAACATTTCAAGATGTGCGCTAAAAGTTGTATATATATATATATATATATATATATTTATACTAATAACTCGTAAATTTTGATTTGGGTTAGCAATAGCTGTCCCTGTGGTATGGATTGATGTTGTCCGGACCACATATTGTCTTTGGGTTTATTAAATATTGTGATTTTTTTAATTTCTTCATGTTATCCATTTCTTTAATTATGCTAAAGAAACAATGAACTTTACAGTTTATTATGTCTTTTACCTCTTTCAAATCATACTGATGTTTGCATTTAATATCAATTGCAGAAGTTTGTGGTTTCAAAAGGAAGGAAATGAGCTTTAAGGATGATGAGTTCTACATAAGTTCGGTGCCCATGAATCAAGTATTCTTTTGTCCTTATTTCTTTGGGTTATTCTGGAACTAGCCCTTTATTAAAGCTATTGGGTGGTAGCTTTGCCAAAAATACTTCTTAACTGAAATAATCTGTGATTTGGAGTTTTTGGAAATCCTCGTTACAGTTGTAAAGTTCATTTTCCAATGTAACCAATGTGATATGTTTGCAATGCTAGCATTTGGAGTCTGGGCTATCAGTGAAGGGAGGCCGAGGATTTGAATCAAACAAGTAAGAAAAGGCTGCCTTCCAAGATTATTCGTCTTTTTTTTTTTGGTCAATTGTCATTTATACCTGGATATCACAAATATATGCTTGGCCCTACCTGACAATGAATTTTTGGCTGGTTGCTAGGCGGGTACTGGAGACTCTCACACTGAAGCTAATTAATTATAAATTCCCTAAAAAAAATAGCTACAGTTAATTATTTCAATATTGCCAGCAGTTCAACAGATTAGTAGGAGAATGCAGAAATGCAGAATGTGGTTGAAACATGATATCTTGTTGCAAATCCAGTGAACTGATTTTTTAAGTTTTATATGTTCGTAATTTTTCTGATAAGTAAATGCGAAACTTGATATCTTGATGTCCATCCAGTTTGTGGGCTGTAATTTTTATTATTACAATTTCTGCAACCAGTGAATGATGTTCTGCCTGTGTAACCTGATAACTGGAGTATTTTATATTTTTAGTAACTTCCTTTCACGGGATTATTGTTATGGAATCTGTAGATTTGAGGCTGCTGTTCTTGATCTAGTAGCAGATGATAGTTCTGGTATGCAGAAACATAAATCGGTGTATCACTGGGACAAGGTAAACTAGAGAGAAAAAGAGCTTTTTTAATTAATATTTCTACTAGTGTTTTGAGATCCTGAAAATGTTCTGTTGGCAGAGAAGTAAAAAATATGTCAAGTTGAACAATGGTGAACGGGTAACAGCTGCTGGAAAGGTATGTCTAAGCTATCATTTGAATCTTCTGAACTAGTGTTCTTTACTTTTTCATGTATTATTTTGCCTGATTATGGAGAATTCTTAACTTTGGTTGAATTATGGTATTTGACCTTGTTTGGCTCGTGCTTTTTCCCATGAATTTGAGTGTCTGCATACTATATTTAGTTTTTGAACTTTACTTGGCCTGTATTTTAAGCCAAACAAAATATTTGAACTGGCTGTCTGACTACTTTAACCATGTAGTGACCCTCTTGGCTATGCTCTCGTTATCAGTAGGTTATCCTGCTTGTTTTCTTCTTCTTCTTTTCAAAAAATGGTAGGGTGTGCAATCAAGTTCTTTTGTTGCTAAAATTTAAGTTAATGTGCTCTGCATCTCCCACTTGTAAATCTGTAATTGTGGATATGCGCTATTATGCTCTTTCTCAGGAAATAAATTTGCTGCCTGAGCTTTAATTGGCATGTAAGCTTGCTTAGTGAAGCAACTAAAGCATCACTGTTGAGCCTCCATGCCTAGCTATGTTTTAAACATATAACAATGGTTTTAAAGATAGAATGCAAGAGGAATAGTCATTTTTTTTAAAAAAAAAAAATCTTTGATCTGCAGGTCAAGACAGAAAGTGGAGCAAGAGTACAAGCTGGCAAAACTGGAATTTACAAGAAGTGGAAAGAAAGATCACATAAGAAAATATCTTTTAATGGGAGTGGGGAACCGAATGATGATAGAATCGGTTCATCAGGTTCGTTCGGAGACCACCTTATTATTTGTTTAATATCAATTCTTTTAGTTTATAACTTTGACTATGTCGGTTTACATGGATGTCTATCAAACCTATTTTCTTATAAATATGGCAAATTTTGACTTGCTGTTTTGTTCATATGGTTCTAATGCAGGAAATAATCAAATGCGAGGAAATAGGAGGCATTTTAAAGGAGGGAGGAATCACTTTTCGGTGCCAAATGCAAATGCACCATCTGAGCTAAGAAACATGGAGCAAGTGCGAAAGAACAGACAACACGAAGTCAGCAGGATCGCTCGCTTGAAGAACAAGTCGAAAGGTAATAAAAGTCATGGCAACAAGAAACGGGGAAAGCAGCGAAAGAACTAAAACTTGTTTTTTTTCGTCTCGAAAATACGACTTCTTGATCAGAAAAAAGGATCAGAAGCGTGGTGAAATCTTTGAATTGGCACTTCATTACAGCTTATCTTCTACTACCATACCATATGTTATTCTTCAGTTTGTCAACCGGAAAGTTTTGTTTATTTGTTTGTTCTTCAGTTTAGAAAATTGCCCAAAGCATGTTCCCGTCTTGTGTATCATCATGTCAAGTATGTTTTTCTTTTAGACATTATGTATCAATCATGAGAAATGGAAATTGGCCTTGTCAAATGATTTAATGTTGTCTAACTTAGTAGTTGTTGATAATGATACTATTCCTACTTGATGGTTTATCTTCTGTTGGCCTATTTGTATTTAAATTTTATCTTAATTTATTGTTTGAATCTTTAGAAAATGTGTTTTGAAATCATCCTAACTATTATTATTATTATTATTATTATTATTATTAGTGAGGATTATCAATTTGAAACTCTGAAGTAAGAGGGATTTTGGTGGACGGACCACCAAATTTTAAGATTTTTGATTAAATTTTCTTTGCTATTATTGTAAAATTTTATTTTCATATTTATATATTTATTATGATGTTTTGAGGCCTTTCTGTGCTATGGACATTAGAATTAATGAAACATCTGCCACATATAACTTCTGTATGTTTGAATTTCCATCATGATAATTGAGAAATAAATCTCAACTCTCTCGTGGGCTTAGATTATTTCTTTTGCTTACAAATTTGTGCTTATTCTTTAACTTTCCTTAAATAGGAGCTCTGGTCCTCTACGGCTCTACTTCTAAAACCAATAATAATAATAATAATAATAGTATATTAATTAATTAATTAATTAATTAATTAAGCGTATCCTACAGTTCACAAATAACAACTACATTTTTTAGCCAATTAGTTTATAAGGCCTTTTATACACAAACACTTTGATTTATAATTATAAAAAAGATTTTTTTTAAAAAAAAACCTACCATTTAAGAAAGAATCCATATTCACATGACTTGGAAACTCATTGCAAAATATTAAATATTACACATGCTTTTAAACTCAATGCGAAAAGGACAGAAGCAAAGGTGAAATTTATGGCTTGTTTGTTTGAAAATATCTATTATGAAAAAAAAATACAAAAATTTTAAAAATTAATATTTGTTTCAAATAATATTTTTTCACCTCTCATGAAAATTATTGACATAGTTGAAAAAAAATTATAAAGTGCCAATATTAGTGTGACCCAATGGCCAATGGTAAGGTACAAGTAAATAGTATAAATAATATTATTTATCCACATTGCCATATATATATATATATATATATACAAAGTAAATTTTATTTACATAAATAAAATATAAAATCATAATTTACTAATTACATGGATAAATTTTTAACTTTAAATAACATAAATTTTAAATGTATACATAAAATATTTTGGGGGTTTAAAGTTAATAAAATTATTTTTAAAAGTTTTGACAGTGAACTTTATCCATGCATGGTCAAATTTCAATTTAATCATGTTTTTTAAATAATAAAAAATGATAAAAATGATAAATGGACTCAAAATTGGTGGAATGTCAAAGACTTTCTCCAATATATGACCCCCTTGAGTCAATTCAAATTAAATATTAAAGCAATACATTGAAGAAGAAGATGAATCAAGAAGAGTGTGAAGCCTACTAAATACACATTCCTTTTGATACCCTTTCTCAGCACAAAACAGTTGAATAACTGTGACTTAGTCTAAAAAGGCCAAAACAAGGTCAAAGTTCCAATTTCCAAGAACTTTAAAAATTAAAATAATAATAATAATAATAATTTTTCTTTTCTTTTTCCCAAAAAAGTAGGATTTGTAAGTTGAGTGGCAACTTCACATCAATTTACACCATCACTTGCTGACTTGTCCTTAAGGTGTGGTTTAGATTTTCTTAGTTTCTACACAAGATTCCTAAAAAGTCTATATTCGGTAACTATTTAATGTGGAAGTTGACAATTTCATCTTAATTTGAGTCATCTTTATTGAATTGAATCATGGTAAATTTTGTGCAAAAACAAGTTAAATAAATCGAAGTTTTGGAGTTCACTTGTTTTTCTTCAAAATAATATCCCTTCCTTTCTTTTTTTCATAATTATCACAAAAATTGGCCCAAAAAAGCGTATAAATATTTTTCTAAAAAATAATAATTTAATTTTAATTAACTTTTTTATCTCAGCTCAAAGATTATTCACTAAATTAAAATTTGGGAGTTTACTTATTTGGTATGAGTTCTAAACAATCTTTTATTTATAAATAAATTTTTTCTTTAAATCTCAATTGATTAATAAAAAAAAGGTAGTATATAATAAATGAAGGTATATAATAAATTTTTTTATTTTAATAAATATGAAGAAAAAACATGATTTTTGACTATTATGGTTAAGGGGAAGTTAAATCTTTAATTTTTGACAAGAAATAAATGAGTTATCACTCTTATTTATGTATTTATAATTAAATGAATAAACTACGTCAAAAACATTCACATGTGTAGATTTGATATTTGATATTTCACACATTTTTAATTTTGCATGAGTTAAGATTCGAACCCTGATTTTTAATAAAATATACAAATATCATAAAAAAAAAAAAAATCTACTATTAAAATATCAAGAAATTATTAGTCCTATATCTTTGCTATTACCACTCCTGGCAGGGTGGTGATTGATTGATATATGCTAAATCATTGTAATTTCATGGCAATTTCTATTACCATTGAGTGGTACATCCTAGAATTTCCCAAAACATTTACCTATTGCCTGGGGTATGAAAAGCATGTGTCCTTTGACCATAGCTTCAGTGTGCTCAATTCAGATGAACCCATCATTCCCAATTCCTTTGGGAATGTTCCTAAAATTAATAATAATAACAATAATAATAATAGCCCATAAGGTTTGACAACACCATAAGGCAACCATAGCTTACCATTTTATAGCCATATAATTATAATAATAACAATAATAATATATATATATATATTTATTTATATTTTTTTTAAAATTAAGTACATCTATTACTCCCTCAGGGCCTCAGTCTTGTTTTATCTATCCATCTCTACCTTCATGAAAGGTAAGAAAACATGCACATTTACTTTAGTTTTTCTATTTTACCCGTTTCTCACTCTGTAATATGTATCCATTAATTCTCTTTCCCCTTCCCTCTCTATTCAGTTTTTACTCTAATTTTATTTATTAAATACACATTATTTTTATGCACTTTAGTTTTTTTTATTTTTTTTTATAAAAACAACAAAGGCTATATATATAAAATTTATTTAATAGTTAAATTTAATATGATAATAATGGTGGGAATAATAAATTTAAATATATTTTTAAAAAATTAAAAATTAAAAATTAAAGTAATTATGTAAATAAACAATTTGGAAAAAAATAGCATAGATAAGATAACTAATAATATATTAATATCTTAATAATAAATTAAAAAAAAAAGGTCATCACATCCGTCATTGAGCGTGCGCCCGCTGTCACACGGTGACAAGACCTCACTGTGAGAGAATGACGAAAATACCCTTAAAACCGACTCCTTGGCAGCTTCTAAGAAACATATAGTTCTCCAACTCAAGAGCGCATCCCATCTCCGCGTCCTCTTCCCATCCCCACTCAGTCCACCACCACAACCCGCAAATCCCTCGCACTTCCTCGCTGGCGTGAACCCCATCATCCATGCCATGCTCTCCTTCCTCGAATCCCCCCTTCTTCCCCCCCAATCTCTATCCACTCCTCTATATAATCCCCATCCCTTCAATCCCCTCATCGATCTCTCGCACCAACCATCAGCATCAATAGCAGCATCAATTCTAGCTAGCATCTAAAGCGTCTAATTGATACAAATGGAGAAGAGATTGAATGAGGAATTTGAGGATTACCTGCCAGCGATGGCGGAGAAGCTTGGAGGAGATGGATTGATGGAAGAGCTATGCAATGGGTTCCGGCTGCTGATGGATCCGGATCGAGAGGTGATCACGTTCGAGAGCTTGAAGAAGAGCGCGGGGTTGATGGGATTGGGAGGTTTGGGAGATGATGAGCTGATGGGGATGATGAGAGAAGGGGATCTGGATGGTGATGGAGCTCTCAATCAGACTGAGTTTTGTGTTCTTATGTTTAGATTGAGCCCTGAACTCATGGCTGAATCTTGGCGTTGTCTTGATGATGCCCTTGCTTCTTCTGATTTCTCTTTCTGATTTTTACATATTTTTTTAATGTATCCCATATTTGAATCTGATTTAACATTACTTTTTCCTGTTTTATCTCTGATTTATGTTTTATATATGTGTCTATTATGCAAAGAAATTCTTGAAAAATCTTAATGCAAGCTTGCATAAATTAAAACATTCAATATATATATATATATATATATATATATTTTTAAGATTAATGGGCAACAAACGTCACTCACTGTATCTTATATCCTATTGCTCTGTAATTTTAGAAGGGTGAAATCTTTATTTTTCTTAATAAAAGAGATCCATATTTACTCTGTAAACTATAAACAATGGAAAGAAAAATTCGAATATTTGCATTTTTTTTGCTTTTTTTAGCCGTCTGTGTCATGTAATTGGGTTATTCAGTAGTTGATTCATTCAATAATTTTGCTTTAAGATTTTTAATAAAAAAATTAAAAAATTTATTATTTTTTTTTAAAAAAATATAGCCCATTATTATTGGTTCTCTCATATCTGACCAAACAAATGCTATTCGTTAAAAAAAAAATTAATATATAAATTATATATTTATAAAAACTAAACAAATATTTAATTCTCCTCCCCCCTCAGAGCTGGAGTGTTGGATACCATTTTTTTTTTTAAAAAAAAAAATTGTATTTCCATTTTAAAATATAGAATTTTTATTTATTGAATTAAAAATTTCTCATATAAATTTCATATTTCATATATTTCACATAATGATTTTTCTAATTTATAAAATCATAACATGATAAATAGATTTGATGATGTAAATGTTTTTAACATAGTATGCTTATAAGATTTATCAGAGTAGCCGACACATCATGTTTGCTAATGCAAAACACATTTTGGTGTTGTTTTCAGCCACAAACATTAATTTATTATTATTATTATTAAAATTATTATTATTTGACATTCTTATATTTCACATTTCATAGTGGAGATATTTTTTATATTTTGAAGTAGCATTTTGCACATGTATTGAATGCAAATGGTGACAAAATTGGGTGGAAATTGAATGGAATGCAATGTTTACACTGGGACATAAAGTGGGACCAATGTTTATATTTTTTTAAAACAAATTAAAATGTGTATAGTGTTAATTTTTAATAATTCAGAAATATTATAGCACACTCGCAAATACCCTTTATAAATTAAAATATAGTGTTTATACAATTATTTCCACTTTTAAATTCACTCACACTTCAATTTCATTTACTTGAAATCAAATAACTCTAGCAAAATATATATATATATTTTTAAAAACCTCAATTAAATTATTAAACTAAGTCCAGTAATAATTTTTTAAAATTATGGATAAATAATGCGATATTAAATTTTTCTCTTATTACAATATAAATATTAGTATAACAATACTTTCACCATCATTATCCCGCGTGTTATTTCACGTGTTATCTCTCCCTATATGACAAATTTCTAAGAATTATTAAATCATCTTATTTGCATTTTTTTTAACAACTATTTTGTTGGACAAAATTTGTTATTTTATAAAAAAATAAAAATAAAAATACTTTTGATGATATACAAGAACAATGATTAATATTTCCAATGGAGATCCACACGTGTGAAAAAGATTAATAGGACTGCAAACTTGTCAAAGCCAACCCAAATTGATGTGGATCTCTCTATAAAAAAACAAAATAAATAAATAAATGAGAAATTTGGACAATTTTAAAAAAAGAGACCAGATATGAAGTTTCCAATGAAGAACTTTGTCTTGGTTCATCAATGCACATGAGTGGATGAATGAAGACAGGTTGTTTGATATGGAGTGACAATTCACATTAGTTCAAATATGACTTCTAATTCATTAATTTTTTTTATAAATAAATATATGTATATATATATATTTTTAAAGTTTGTAAACCAATGGAGATATATTCTTTAATTGATATCTAAAATTTAAAATTCTGCATATTTTTATAAATATAAAAAATTGGGGTTTCTTACTTGCGCAACTTTGTAAAAATAAGAAATTACTTTTATGTATTTCTACTCATTTTTTTCTTATATACATCTATGATAAAAAAAATTATAAAAAAAAATTATTGTTATTTCTTTTCTTTCTATATTTTATGGGAATCAAGGAAAATTAATAATTGATCTATATATAATCAAATTTATAAGTTAAGTTTGAACCATATTAGGCTGATATATCTAATAAAATTTTTATGAAAGTATATTAGTAATTAACCCTTCCTCTAGGGTTCACAAGAATTTTCTCATAAAATTACTTCTAAATCCTTAGGAATAATTAACCTAATATAAAATCAAGATTCATAAATTCCACTAAAACTCAGGCAATTCTGATTTCATTTTTAAGATAAAATAAAATAACTTTAATATTTTATCATTTCATTATTTTTATTTAAATACTCTTTTTTTTTTTTTTAATGAGGAGGAGGAATGGAAGCAAATTTTTTGGGCTCTTAGAGATACACAAATAATTATTACATTTTGGAAATAAACTAGATAATCAGTAAATATTTCTATGAAAATCTCTTGGAAACTTCTTCTTAATATTTTTATACAAGTTAGATTTTAAATATAAATGACATGCATACTGTTTCATTAATATAATACAAGGCTTGCCTGCATGCCAGTTCATTCATTAATTTAAATAATACATATGCTAAGGTAACCAATCAGTTGTTGCCATCAATCTATCTTAGAAAGTATAACTAACATGACTGATTTGTGTTTATCTTGGTGATGACAACCTTCAAATCTTAGGTAGGATTGAGATTTGTTAAAAAAAACACATGTGTTACATGCACCTTTATATATATATATATATATATATGAATGAAAATCCTTTTAAAACTTCTTTCATCATATTTTAATTCCTTTTTGAGCATTTATCATGGTATAATGAGTTATATAATTATTTGTATGTTATCAATTCTTACTGGAATTCATTAAATTGTAATTTCCAATAACATATGATGAGAATCCACCTTTGCATTCCCTAATAATTTTTTTTATAAATACAAGAATTAAAATTAATGTGATTCTTATTTATTAAAAATATTTTTCTCTAATAACATGTGTCACTATAAACCATATATATATATTTTTATATAAATATTGACAAACTATAATCTTTGAATATTGTTATAAAAGAGATTTGAACCCCCAACCACTCACTTGAGACGGAAATAAGTAAATCACTTTTATATTATAAAAGTGGTCTCTATAAATAAATTCCCCGGAACAAAAGGTTCATATGTGTGGACAAAATTTCAAAATTATATAAAAAAAAATTAAAAAAAAACTATACAAAAATCATACCTTCAAAGCTATATAGATAAAATTATTATTATACTATAAAGATTGCATCCTAACAAGTGATGAGGATTGTAAAGGTGTATACAAGCAAAAATACAAAAATAATGCCCAAAAAGACTCAGCTACAAAACTAGTTCTATGATCTCTAACCTGCATTGATGTATAAACTATAAACAATATTGTAACTCATGGAACTTCTACCTTCCAGTCAACATAGTGATTGAGGAACCAGAACCATAATTCACTCTCAGATCAAAACTAGATGAATCAGTTTCACTGGTATCTACTGCAAAAGTTGGCTGCTTTGGCAATGGATGATTACTAGTTCCACTCTCCAACATTAACACAACCGACGACATCGTCGGTCTATCGTGTGCTCGATCCTGCACACATAAGAGCCCTACACTCACACATCGAAACACTTCTCTTCTCGAACATGACATTTTAATCTCTGGTTCAACAAACTCCAACACATTGTCTTCGTTCCATAGTTTCCAAGCCTGTCAAAATTTCAATCTCTCTTCCTATCAGCTTAAACTTTTATGTTTATTACAATAAAAAGGAAAATATATCAATAGTTTCCGACTTACATATGGTAAAAGGTTCATTGACAATTCCGAGTTGTAGTACTTGCTATTTCTTTTTCCGCTCACAATCTCCAGAAGTAACACACCAAAACTATAAACATCGGATTTGACTGAGAAAAGTCCATTCATCGCATACTCTGGAGACATATATCCACTGCATTTCATGAAAATAAGTTTCTAAGTTTCTTAGCATTCCCTGAAGTGTTTCTGAATACGAAAATTTTCAAGTGTAGAGTACTTACTATGTTCCTGCCACTCGCTTGGTGTTTGTTTCATTGTCATCATTTCCAAAAATACGAGCAAGGCCGAAATCTGAAATCTTCGGCTTCATCTCTTCATCCAACAATATGTTGCTCGCTTTTAAATCACGATGAATGATTCGTAAACGCGAATCTCTATGAAGGTAAAGAAGCCCCCTCGCAATGCCTTCAATAATTTCAAACCGTTTCTTCCAATCAAGCAATACTTTCTTTGCTGAATCTGCACAAGTTAATGTGCTGTTAGTGAGTGTTGTGTTTTTCCACTTTCAAAGTTGATTAAAATTGTCTACTAACCGAAAATGAAGGCATCCAAGCTTCTGTTAGGCATGTATTCATAGACCAGTAATTTTTCCTCTCCTTCGATGCAACATCCGAGAAGCCGAACAAGATTCCTGTGCTGAAGTTTAGCAATCAAAATGATCTCATTCTTGAATTCCTCCAGGCCTTGCCCAGAACTCCTGGAAAGTCTTTTCACAGCTATTTCTTGTCCTCCAGGAAGTGTCCCCTGCCAAACAAGATCAATTCAAAGCAGTGAGTAACTGTAAAATTAATGCATTGTTGAATTATATCATATGAAAACACAAATGCATAGCTTCCTCTAATTTAGTGATATCGGCGCAATTGACTAGAATAATTTTACCTTGTAGACGGGACCGAATCCTCCTTCACCGAGCAAATTTAAATAGGAGAAGTTTGAAGTTGAAGCCGCGATACAATCAAAGCTCATCATGGATAACTCGTCATATTTTCCATCATTTCCTTTGTGCCCGGTTTCGGTTGTGATCGCAAAATTTGCTGCTGCTTCTCTGTTTCTGCTTTGATCAACTGGTGATGTTCTGTCACTCTTTAGTTTAATGAATCCTGTGAATGTAGTTAGAATTGTTATTTAGAGACTAAAAACAACAATGAGAAGTTAAACAAAGTTCAAAGAACTCAATTAGATGCTGAAAAACTAATGAAAGAGTAAGCAAAACACTTGTTATCCTGATGAGAGATCAGAAAACATACCTTTTATTTTGGTCCTGTACCTCCACAAGAGAAAGGTGCATCCAACTAAAAAGATTGCAGCCAGAACAATAATGACAACAACAAATGTTGATAATTTCTTGCTGCTGCTGTTGTCCTCTGAAAATTGATACAATATTGTCAAAATATGTTTCCATGAGAAAACATTAATAATGGCACTTGCTATCATCAAATTATACCAAAATTAACTCAAGAATTCAAAGGTCTATAAGCAATTCACAGTAGACAAACAATAATAGTTTTTTTTTAAATGAATAAATCACACAAAATATATTAGAAGAAATTAAATATATAAAAAAACAATTACATGTGAAGAATTATGAGGAACAAAAATAAGATACACAAAAAACAACAAAAGGTGACTATACAGGTGATTATACAAAAATGGAATTTATGATAAAAAAAATGATTGTTGGATAGAAGATATGCAGGACAAAAAGTAAGATACACAAAAATAATATATATATATATATATATATATAAGATGATTAGGTGGCTCAAAAGAATTCAATAAAAAAACCATAAAAGATGATTAGGTACATTAAAAACCATAAGAAGTGAGTAGGCGTCTCTATAAAAAAAAGCTAGCTAGAAGGGGTAGATAGCGAACATGACTTTAAATAATAATAATATTCTTTGGTTATTTGAAGTGAAAATAAACAAAACTTCATACTGTGCTTAATAGATAATAAATTAAAAAAATTTAAAAAAAATTATTGCTAGTTACTCATAAATGGGATGAAAACTCTAGAATTAGAATACAAGATGAGGCAGGTGCTCTTCAAAATAGATATCTCAACCACCCAAAAGGCATAATTTTTTCTTTTGTAACTAAGCCTATGAGAACAGTGGCTGCAGGTAAGATGTTTGTATTAATGACTCAATGAAAATCTAGAATTAAAGTTCCAATGTTTCAAACAATCACTAGTCATCAATTGTTAGACCTTGCTTGACAATTAGTGTTCACAACTTGTCAAACTTAACCTACCACATAGCATAACAATATTTGCAAGCAAGATGTTTGAATTAATGCCTCAATGAAACTAAGCAAAAGAATTCTACTCACCGAGTTCTGACGCCGCAAGCCGGAGATAGAAATCCTCACCACCACTAGAAAACATATGAATATCAAGCAAATCCGTCCCCCAGATCAAGCAATTAATCCCAGAAACATATGCATAACCCCTGCATGAGCAATTCTGCAAACAAGCTTGCTGGCAAGAACTCTCACTAACCACATTCTGATACCAATCAGACAAATCCGGCAACTTCACTCCTTCCATCTTCCAAAACCCATCAGCTTCAGTTTGGTTTTTCATCTCACACTGAAACAAAGTCCTCTTAGCACACCCACTAGACCAATTCCCTCCATTCCATTCCTCCTCATTCACAGGTTCATAACCTTTCAAACAAGCACAATTTGGTAGTGAGTTCTCAATCCCATCATCAGTGCATTGAGCAAACTTCCCACACCTATTATAATGCTCACATTCAGTCACAGGTTGTGCCCAGAATATTTCCCAAAGTTGAGTATCATTCTTCCAAATCAAATGCTTCTCTATGCCTTCCCAAGTCAAGACATAGCGGTGAGAACTGTTGAACTGTGAGTAATAAAAATACATCTTTTGCTCTTGTTCAAAATTGCTCAGCTTAAATCCATAGATGTAGGTTGGTACCATGTTTTGAATTCCAATAAACACTTGGCCATTCCACCTCCCTGATCTCCACCTTTTCTTTGTTCCTTCCCACATGAATATCTGTGTTGAACGAGTAGGATCCATGCCCAGTGAGAAGTTCCCTGGTGCTGGATCATTCTCGCTTTTCCAAGAAGTGAACAGCTGGTTTTCATTTGTCCTTAAATTCAATCCCACTTTCATTCCTGCCATCAAAACATGTTCATAAATATCAATCATCTTCTCATATCCATTAATCTTTTTATCAGCTGAATTATATATATGCATATGCAATACAATACAACACCTGGAAGATAAGTATCGGTAGGATGATCAAAGCTTTGCCAGACAGTTGAGCCGGAGTTATTCAAGATGAAGTTTCCGGTACCGAGAAGTGTTGCTGTAGAGATGTTTGATGATAAAGAAACATTGGATGACCAGAGTGGGGTTCTGGTGCTGGTGCTGGTATTGTTTTCTCCGGCGAGGATAACAAGATTTCCATCACCGGAGATGGAGAGAAGGCCAGAACGGTCGGTGACTGGAGTTTCACGGTTGGCTACCCATAAGACTGTGTCTGTAGAGAAGTTAAAGTACCATATTCCGACGTAGCGGTTGGTAGAGTTGCCGGGGCTGAAGAAACCGAGTTCGAAGACCTCATCGGAGGAGATGAGAGTTTGACCATCTTTGAGAGGTTGGCCGGGGGAAATGGATATGGTGGGGTTGGTGGTTGCATGGGAGGAAGAGATGAAGAGAATGAAGTTGATAATTATGGTTAGTGTTGAGAATGAGAAGAAGGAGCAGCTCATTCTCTGCATGGTTTCAGAGTTGGCGCTGGTTTACAATGCTTGTTTCCCTTGTTATTATTTCCCCTGTTTTGGCTTGGGGTTCAATTTTGACACGCTAGCTAATCATCAACTTTAGTTGGCTACCTGCCTTTTAAATATATAAATTTATGTATAAAAAAATATTTAAATCACTCTATTGTTTATATATATATATATATGGAAAAAGATTATCTAGGTAATTCCCTAGATTTGAAATCTATGGACGTTTTAAATCTAAGCTGTTGGATTATTATCTGATGTGGTTAATTGTTTATATAAACATTGTATATTTTATTTTTTTACTGTTCATGATCAATGTACAATACTGTAGAATGCGGGTACTGTTCATAATGATAAAAACCGTCAGATCACTATCGGATGGCTACTATGGACATTTCTAGATTTGAAATCTAGGGACGTTCCTAGATGATGGGTCCTTTATATATATATATTTGAAGGAAGTCTGGGAGACTATCAGTAGCATAAAATATATTAAGAAATTAAGTACAGATATAAGAGTGGTGACAAAACAAAAACTAAACATGGTAAACAAAAGTCGGAGATTCGATCGTAAATTGTACTTCGGTATCCTACATACTATTAAAGTAGATGCAGAGTCTACTCTAAGAGAGCGTTTCAAGGAACAATTTTGATTTTTTTTTAAAAACATTTAAGTTTTTATTTATATTACTTATAATATTAATAATTGAAAAACATTAATTACACATGATTATTTATATAATAAATGTCCATAAAGACCTTTAAAATCCAAGGTATAAAATAATTTATATGGTAGGAGTTGTTTAATTATATTATTTTATATATGATATTGCCTCAAAACTCCTCACAAAATTTTAAAATCTCCAATGCGAAACCGAGGAAAATACCTAATAGAGATAAAAGTGTAAGGATAAATAGAGATTTTAGACTATGATAGTAATGAAGGATTATTTTTTTGTAAATATTTTGGAGGATCACCTCTCAAGAGGCATTTAATGATTTGGTTACTCCCTCCGTTCCTTTTTATCTGTCATAAACCCATGTTTATTTTTATCTATCATTTTTAAACATCAAGAAGCATTTATTATTTTTTTTTTTCCAAAATTACCCTAACTTTCTATTCAATTATATTTTTGAAATTTAATATGAGAGAGAAATGTGAAAAATATAATTTATGGGTAATTTTAGAAAGATAATTAATTTTTTTATTAAATTATGTGAAATAACCAACTTTCTTAGTATGTGAGATTCGGTTATTCATGACAGATAAAAAAGAACGAAGGGAGTATTATATAAATGCTTTTCTTAGTGGCAAAGGTGTATAGGAAATCAATATTGAATTTGATAGTAATCACCAAATTTCCTAACTTAACTTTTTTTATATATAAAATAACTTAACGTCTTTGAATTTGGAGTTAGATTTTTTTTTTAAATAAGTGGATAAATTATAAATTTATTAAAAATAAAAAGCGACAGTAAAAATAAGTTAGAATTGACGAAATTTAAACATTGTTAATTTTAATAATAATCAAAATTGATTGGAGAATATATTAAAAATCTCTCTTTTTTGGCGATCAACAAACCATCCTTAAATCAGGTGCTCTTATTAGTCATAATATGCTAGATGTCAATTTTCAAGCTACTCAAATAGACAATAAAATGAAATTAATATTAATTCATATTTGAATCGATGCCAATTTTGAGCGTTTAATAATGAAGAACTTCATACATTTAAATTGCAAAATATTTTTTTTTTTATAAAAAATGCATGTAATTAAGTATACATAGGTGCAAGTAGATATCAATATGCATGTAATATTTTGCAAATAAGTTGTAGAAAACCCGCCGGCAAATTAGAAAAAAAGCGTACATAAAAAGGGAACTGATGACATTGAATGAAGGCAGGCAGATGCAAAGAGTTGAGGCCAAAGTCATAAAATATATTTTCTTGAACATGTGCAAACAGTGTTGAAATTCTTTTGTCAAAATTGAACGTTTAATTCCTAATGAACACTAAACTCTTTTTTGGTCTGTTTGTGGATACTGCCCAACCTTTGACTCATAATCTCATTAGCTTTGCCTTATTGACAAGAAACTTTCTTTTCACAATAACTAGCGTATATACGTATGAGTCTACTAAATTTTTTTAAAAATAATTAATAAATTTTTTTATTATTTTTTTAGATTTGTTAATAGCTAAAAATTCTTTTGTTCTATTAGCATTGAATCTTTTAAATAAAATGTTCCCATCTTTATGAAGAAGATAAATTTAAATCATATCTCAGGCAACATAAGAATATAAATGTGTTAATATATTAATATTATACATGTGTACGTCTCTAACATAATTTATTTATTTTATTAAAATAAATAAATAAGTCACTCAGGAAATTTGTCCCCAAATGACAAGTATTTGAGGTATTTATGATGGTTTTTTTTTTGAAAAAAAAAATTATGTACAAAATCCATCTTTACCTTTAAGTTTAACCTGGGAAAGAGAATGAAATAGGAACTTTTCAAATGTAGAGTTGGTATTTTGGGTGGTTTTCTATTTTTTTTAATTATTTTTATTTCCTATAAATTTTGTAGCTTATTATTAATTTATTACTGATTCAATGTGATATCTAGTCTTTAATCTTGTTCTATTCATGAATCATGAGTGGGTTATTATATTTTTTTTTTATTTTAATAATAACTAAAGTGAATTGTATCAAACATTGTAACATTAACAATTAAAAATTTATAATACGCATAGATACAGAGAACATTGATAAAATATATAATCAGAAAAAATTAAAATACTAAACGTAATAAATGTTTGAAAAAAATTTTATAATTTTATCTCACGGTTATTTTAAAAAGTTGGGGTCTTACTTTTTTTATTAATTATTTAATTTTTTATTACTTACGTGGCATTGAACAGTATAAAAGAAACATTAATGTTACACATGATTATTTATTTAATTTTTTTTTAAATTGTTTTTGCTTCTTTCAAAATATATGATTATATCATCGGCTCTTATGGGTAATATATAAAATATCAAATCTAAATTTATAAAGCAAACCAAACACATCAAGTGCCCAACTTCACCTAATTAAAGATGAAAAAAATCTCAATAATGTCACTATGTAAATTGCCTTATATTTTAAAAATAGTTAATCTAAAAAATTATTTTGTTAATTATTTTTTTTTAAAAGTAAATACTTATCTCTAATATGAAAATTATTTTCTTATAAATGACACTCAGTCAGAGCAGGTAGATGAGTGCTCAATATTTCTTGTTAAGTGATGCCTTTGAAAGACTTTGTAAACGAGCTCACATTGATTTGCATCACATTAATTTAATGTTTCACAACTCTTTATTTTTTTTTTTCTTTACTTATTAATGGAAGAAATTAAAAGTCAGAGAATTTTTTTTTCAAAGTCATTAAAATATAATTTTTAAGACAAATCATGACACACTTTCAAATTGAAGAAATTTCATAAGCAAGATTATCTAGAAGATGTATGTTTTTTTTTTAATTAAACCATGAGAAAAGAAACGCTTACTTGATGATAAAGTATCAATGGGTTCTACCTCTTTTGGTCTTGTCCTCTCTATCTAACATATTAATTTTTAATGTATATATATTATGTCATTTATTCATTTCTATGAAAAAGGTGATTTGAGTCCTAATCAAAATGAACCTATAGTGATTGAGAAAGGACAGAGGAAAGACCTTTGCATCTATTTACCTAATATATTTTCAAACTTTTCCCCACGTGAAATGAGGTTAATGATTTCTTTGTTTCAAAAGGAAATTGTTAGGCATCTTAAAACCATGGAAAAAATTCATTAAAGACAACACATCATTTGATGGAATTTTTGTATGTAAGATCAAAAGAGAGTGATATTATTATTTTGAGATATATTTGTGTTAAAAGTAGCTTATTTATATTTTTAAATAATAATAGTAATTATTATTATTATCTATTAATTATAATTACTATTTAATCTAATTTAAATTATTATTACTATTTAATATGATCTTGAAAAGAAAAATAAAAATAAAAATAAAAATAAGAAGGCTATATTTATAAAGGAAGGGTTCTTGAATGACAGAGGTACTTGTTGCCACGTGATCTAGATCATTTGGAAAGGAGGATGTTTACATAAAATTAATTTGTTTATCTTGCTAGTGCAAGACAATAGAATCCTTACTCTTGGTAATTTTGCTTAGAGAAAATGCAATCACATACCGACATCAATGTGCTATCCAACGTGGCAATTGAATCATTAGAACATTTGTTACTTCATTGCCCTTTGTTGGCAGATTTGGAATTATTTTGATCAATTACTCGGGATATCGCGCCTCTCACATTCATTAGAAGATCTATGGGCCATTTAAAAATTCTCTCTTAGTTCATCTTCTAGCGTGTACTGGGGATCTTCTTATTTGAGCCATCATTTGAAATATTTAGCCTGAGCGAAATGGCCGTATATTCAAAATACTTCCAACTACTTTAATTATTTTGAAAATTGATTATATGCTCATTTTACAATAGAACGCAGTTCTTGAGACAAAATGCGATGGAGGACAACATCGTGATAGTTATATGTAACTTGGAGTTCCTAGGGCCTTGAGTAAATGGAGAGTGATATTCGAGAGATGACTATTTTTTTGGAATCTAACTAGTTAGTGACTAGCCCTGGTACTAATGATCCAGTTCTCTTTTTCCCTAAATGAATCTGTATTGTATTTACAGTATCTCTATCACTATCCACTACTACTAATGGAACACTGATATATTCCTTTTTGTATTCCTCTTGTGTTGTTTTTGCAATGAACTTTTAAATTTTTGTTTGACTGTTATATTTAATGTGATTTATCTATTTTTTTTAAAGAAAATTAGAAAGGAAGGATATTAAGAAAAAAAAGAAGATGTATAATATTTTAAATATAATATATCAATATTACAAGATTTTGATCTTTGTCATTATACCCTACACCAATAATAATTAATGAAAATTTTATTCTTAAAACCATAAGTTTTGTCAAATTTATTAAGGCAAGTCAAATTCTATAAATTGAAAATTGAAACAAAATAATTTTAAAACTTAGGAGAGAATATTGGACCCTTTTTATATTTAATATTTGATATAATACACACTTTTTTTGTCAAGCTTATTTAGAAAATAGTTTTGAGCTCACAAATTGATTAATTAATAAGGGCTTTTAAGTCATTTTACAAAAAAATAATTATATATGGTAAGTTTTCTAAGTTGGATATTTTCCATCGAGAGAAACCAAGAAGAGGAATCGTATATAAGGGATCGTCTTCGCTCCCACTCCCCAACGGAGCTCTCGTTTCTCTCGATCTCGCTTCCTCCGTCTACTGCCCTAACTCATAGATTCAATTGCTTCTTTTTCATCGAGGTAACTGGTGACTCTTCTTTGATTGATCTGATTTGGGTTCTTTTGTTTCATTTTTTTTTTCTTTTTATTTTGTAGAATTTGTGGCATTTTATATGGTTCTTGTTTACATGGAGCTCGGAAGTTGAAATTTGTTTATTTTTTTTTTTCTAGTTTTTCTGAATTTTGATGCATATTACAGCTAAGATCAATGCTGAATGCCCAATGCCCTTTCGCTTGTTATCAGAACCTAAGCTTCAAGGGTATATTTTGGGTTGAAGCATGCTAGGTGGTGCAAGAAACCTACAAAACATATCAAGTCTCTATTTATTTGAAGTCGGGTAATAGAGTTTGGTCTTGTTTTCATGAAGCTCTGAAGTTTAAAGTTTATGTCTTTTTAGCTTTTTGCTTTTTCTTGAGTTTTGATACCTGGAGACAGCTAAGATCAATGCCCTTTTGCTTTTAATTAGAATCCAGGCTTCCAAGATATACTTTGTGGTGAGGTATGCTGGTTGTGCAAGAAACCCATGAAACATATCAAATAAAAAAATTTCCTTTGAATTCAGGGCATAGGGGCTTGATTCTTGTTTTCATGGAGCTTTAAAGTTGAAATGTACATATATATATATATGTATGTTTATGAGTTTTGATACCTAGAGGCAACTAAGATCAATGCCCTTTTACTGGTTATCAGAATCCAAGTTTTTAAATGTGTACTTTGCATTGAGGTATGCTAGATGGCAAAAGAAACCTCAAAACATATTAAATGTTTTTTTTTTCTTAAAATTCAAGAATAGGGTTTGGTTCTTGTATTCATGGAACTCTGAATTTGAAATTTTAGGTCTTTTTAAGTTTTTAGTTTTTTCATTTTCTTTTAGTCTTGATACCTAGAGACAGCTAAGGTCAATTTCCTTTTGCTTGTTATCAGAAATTGGGTTTCAAAGGTATATACTTTGAGTTGAGGTACTATATAGCCACAAAACATATCAAATGTGTTTTTAATTCAGGCCATATGGCTTGGTTTTTGCTTTCAGGGACTTGAAATTTTATAAGATTTTTTATTTTTTGTTTCCTTTGAGTTTTCAAACTTATATGTTACCAAGATCGATGCCCTTTTGCTTGTAGTTAGGATTCAGCTTCTAAGGGATATTAGGTGGTGAAGAAAGCAAACAAAGCATGCCCAATGTGTTTTTAGTTGCTTTTAGATGCTTGGTGTTTTTTTGATGCTTTCTATTTATTACTGTGTTTAATTTTCATTTTTTTCCCTTCCGTAAGTGTGAGACAGTGAGGGGTGTTGGAGGACTACCTATTTTTTGTGAATATTTTAGAAAAATTAGAACATATATTTGTGTATGCGGTTGGGAAAAAATAGAAATGAGAACGCTCTGGAAATTGGAGATATGCTATTGTTGTACTGCTACATGCGTCTGGGGACAATTAACACATCTGCTGAATGTGTTCTTTCTATATGATGTACATGCTTAAACTTCTTATATTGATGTTATCTTATACAAAAAATGAAGTTGTTCTATTTAGTATCTTCCAACAAGTATAATGGGATTGAGGAATTTCCTTGATTACATATATAGAAAAGATAAAAAAAGTTTGGTCTGCTGTTGTATTTGGAAAGGACATTAAGTGGTGAAATTGTATCAAACCAAGAGTGCTTGTGTTAGGGTTATTTATCCACATCCCCAACAACAAATTCAGTTCAAGGCCCAATTCAATTTATATATTATTTGGAGCTGCTAGTTCTGTGTTCAGAGCAAACATGAAATTGTTGTCTGTCCTAATTCTGTTGCAACACAAATTCGAATTCCTAATTGCATGCATTAGAGCAGTATCATAATTACTGCATTTAAAAATAGGCCATTGAAAGAAATATAAGGGATTTTCTTTCTAAATTTTTTTTGGGTTTTGACAAGGTGGACTAGACAGCTTTTGTCCAGTGAAGATTCCATATTCAAGTTATTTATACCATCCATGTGGTGGTTATCTTTAGGCTGGATGGTAATTGCATACTTTGAGGTTGCATGTTCTAATCAAAATCACTTCCTTTCAAAGTAGGCCACTAAAGAAACCTTGTGGAGGGCTTTTACATTGTTCGGGGTATGGCAACACAGACTAGACAGTTATTCTTGAGTGAAGCATCCATAGCCAGTTACCTATACAAAGTAACAAGTAACTCTAAACGGCATCCTAATTTCATGCTATGGAGTTGTTGTTTTAGATTTTTAACTAAAATCACTTCATTTATAAATAGGCCATTGAAAGAAACCGCATGGAGGGTTGTTTAGTTCTTGCAAGGCAAAATAGTAGATGTTCTTGAATGAAGTTGCCACACCCAGATTACCTATACCAAGTAGTGATTAAGGTCTGTTAGTATGTATCTTCCTAATAATAAACATCACTAAGAAACATTCTCATATTTTTGTGTACTGTATAAGTTTTAACTTTGGTTTTGTTTCGGGTTAAATTATGTACTCTTTTATATTGATATGCCTTGGCATTGCCCAACAACATTTGAAACTGACTCTAAGTGTGCCAATTTTATTTTGAAATTTTTTGGGTTTCACGTCCTATTCTGTCTATGAATGTTAGATGTGCCTGCCTCTATACATAGTTTTTTTTTTCATGTTAAAAAATTTATGGGGTTGTTTAGATAATCTGATTTGTGAAAATGTTGCATTGAATGCTCTTCTTTTAGAAAAAAACCACAAGGTTTTAGATCAGTTCATGAACTGATCTGGCTTTATTCCTTTTGTTAATCATCTTAGCCATTAGAATAGGTAGTAGCTAATTTAACAAAATTTGCATCGGTTCTCCATTTACTAAGACAGTAACACTATAATCCCATTTCCTTCCTTCCATTACAAAAAAAGTTAGTGAAGATTCCAAGAAACCCACGAAGAAGGCATTGAACAGCTTTTTAGAGTTATGATAATGGTCCTTTCCCCTGATTGACTTGATTCATTCCGGATTGTAAGACATGAATTATGTTTCTAGTGTTGTATCTCCAGTGTTTGATTTGAATGAAATAATACACAAACATGTGGCATTATTGGATGGGCCTATGGTCCATTCTCTTTTACATGTGGAGGAAAATAACTTTTTAGAAAAAGCTGCATACGGGGCAACTATTGCTATGTTACCCCATCAACAAATCTGTTTTTCACTTTAACTTATATTTTCACTTCGTTGGCAGTGTTTTTGACGTTTTCCTGTGGGCTAGCACATCCTTTAGCTGGAGAACCTAATTGAGTAGCCCTTTTCTGGATTAAATTTGTTCTTTTTTTGACCCATGAATATAAATTGACTAAGAAAGTGATTTGGATTTCACATTTTTTGCTAGCCTCATGGGAATGGGTAAGATGTCACTGTCTAAAGATTAAAGAAAATTACAGTGGCTCCTTAATTCTTCAATGCATATTATGGCACCTGTTGTTTGAGCATCTATTGCCTTGGCATCTGGTGACAGTTGTGAGTAAGCATATGTCGTCTTCAAATTGTGGAATTCAAATCTATTTTTCATATGGAAATATTGCCCATAATTTTGTAAAAACTATTTTCATATACTGGGATCTCTTGAAATGTTTTATAACTTTAGCAGATAGCAAAACCATCAAGCCCTACTGAACTGATGATTTCTGTAATGCCTCAAAATTATTGTACTTGGGTGATGCAATATTAGGCATGTGAAGCTCATGCTGGCAGAACCGCAGACTTGTCTTCCAGCTGTTTCACTTTTTTTTTCATATATTTAAAAAAAAAATATCTGTCTTCCATCTGTTACTTAGAATGCTTTGCATAGAAATGCGTATTGATCCTATAGCCAGAGAATCAGATTTTTTTAATCCTATATGTCCTTTCTTGCAGTCTTTTACCTTTCGCTTGTGATATCTGCTGGTCTCTTTCTGAGTGTGGTGATGACAACATTTGAGTTGTACCGGAGATCCACTATTGGCATGTGCCTGACAGAAACCTTGGATGAGATGGTGTCTAATGGTACCCTTAGCCCTGAGCTTGCTATCCAAGTGCTTGTTCAATTTGATAAGGTTTGTGGGTAGTTAGTTTCAAACAATTGTTATCAGTAGCCACCAGAACTTTCAAATACTAATTTGAAAAGTGCTGTTTCTTTGGATTGGTCCTTTCTAGTCTATGACAGAAGCATTGGAAGCCCAAGTGAAGAGCAAGGTTGCTATCAAAGTAAGCATTTGCGGAGCTTTTTTACATCCTTTAAACTTTGTTTTGTATCAATTTATTGATTATATTCTTGGATATTTCCAGGTACTCTTTCTTTATTATTTCCCACCAATTTATTGATGATATTCTTGATTTTTTCTAGTTCACTATAATTACTTTTAGGTTTTTAGCATGTTTACTTTTCCTTAATTCTTTAGTTATAAATTGCTTTAGCATAGTGAGTTTTCCAAATTACCTTTTGGACCAAAGTTCTCTTTTTTATCTTTATTTTTACATTTAGCACCCTATAATATCTAGCACAATGGAAATGTTTCAATATTTGTTTTTGATTGCCTTCCCTTGATGATTTTTTGAATGCCTATTACTAAGCTTCAAATTACCAGTGTTGAAGTTCTCTTCTCTCTATGATCACCTTTGTTTTCTCATGTTTCTGAACAATGCTTTGGAAAATGAATTTGAAATTGCATCCGGAGAAAAAGTAACTATGTGAATATTAATAGTGGGAAGACATCATAGAAACCAAGCACTAAGAACTTGTCCTGTCTAATGTATTTGATATAAGTCCTGATTGAGATGAAGCAAACTTGTCCAGGCTCAGGGAGAATGAAAAAGTAGGACCAAATGTTGAGCTGTTTCCTTTCTTCATATATCGGATGGCTGAGTTGCCAAATGTCAACCTTTGTTAGTGTGCTGTGCGCCAATTCCCATTATCTAAAATCTTCAAGAATTAGGTTAGAAAAGACTACAGAATGGTACATCATATAAGAATGTTTTAGTACCTTTTATATAGATGTCTAGCATGGCACAACTAAAACTATAAAGAGATGCTCATTTGTTCATGAAAAATGTGAACAAGATCAGATTGTACTTTGTAAAAATTAATCCAGAAGTTAGTAATGGAGAAATTTGATGCCACAGCCCCAGCTGAGTCTAAATCAGAAGTTAGTTTGTTTACTGAATTGGTAGCCTTATGATTGAAATTTGGGTCCTGAAATTTTCTAAATTTTGAAGTTCTGAATTATAGGTTTTTGCAGGCAGTACTCCATTGTTCAAACATGACAATTTTCTACCAAATTCTTTTTTCTGATGCATGCTTCCCAATCTTTACCATCCATGACAGATCTTAATTTTATTTCATCTTTCTACAAAGCTTTTCTGGTTGCCACTTGTTGTCAAGGGCATAAAATCCAATTTGACTCTTTGATTTTTCATAATCAGATGTGCTACTAAGACAAGGCTAAAGAGTTGAGTGTCTAGTATATTGAAGTCTCTGACAAGCAAGTTTAATCAAGAACTGATATGTAAATTCGGCCACATATTAATGTGCCTGCATACACAAGCACAAGCGTTCATAATTACATGTCATTATGTAAATACATACATGAATTGATAATGCTATGACTCAGCCAAACATGTAGCTCATTCCAATATTGATTATAATCTTATGCAACTCGCTCCCTGCAATGAATGTAGATGGAATTTGTTGTGCGCTAGAGCTATATATGGTTTGGGCTATCTTGTTAGCAAATAAGCATTTAAACTTATATGTGCAAACTTAGCAAATTTAATCTATCACTAAATGCATTTACTTTGATGTTGGTGCTTGTTACCTAATTATTCTCCCTGATCTTGGCAGCTTATTGATTTTAGTTGAATGTTATTATTATTTTTGTATTAGTCATTTTGCTTTCTTAACTAGTTTTAAAACTTGAGAAATGTTGATGGTTTTTTTTTTTTGGGATTCTTTGCTGTTTGCTCATTTGATCTCCTATATCAATGAAATTTCACATTATGTTTATTTATTTCAATTCTAGTTCATTGTTCCACAAATGGCCTGCGACTTATGCAGTTGTTCTTTTAATCTGTGCTTCTAGGGTCATCTGCATACCTATAGGTTCTGCGACAATGTATGGACCTTCATTTTGCAGGATGCCCAATTTAAGAATGAGGAATGCCAAGAGCATGTCGGGAAAGTGAAGATTGTGGCATGCGATTCCAAGTTACTGAATCAATGATTCCCAGTCATCTTCCATCTGTGTTCACCTGAGACATCTCAAACGAAGATGAAATCTTCCTCTTGTAATCATATTGCCTAGCCATGATATCAACCAGTCCTATGCTTGAAGACACAATTACCAGCAATGGTTACAATAATTTTGAGACTTAAATGCTTATCTTTGTTGTCCCTGTATTATTTGTTCCTTTTCTGTGTTTCTCAGTGGTGCTCTTAAAGATTGATGGAAAAGCAGAAATTATATCCCCTCTTTCTGATATTGGGATTTGGATCTTAGTCTTCTAGTTTGAGCTCACTTGTTAATCTCTTTGTTTTGATAATATACATATTTCACATGATTTCTGGATATGAAATAACATGCATTAATTCTTTGTCTGGCAGGCAAGTCTTAATCTTGCCGATGGCATACACAAATGCAATTAACTGCAGAGGAAGGAAGAAAGAAAGATTCCTGATTGCTTTTGTTCCAAAAGTTCAAGGGTTTGCTTTTTGGAGACTTTTCAAACCTTTCAGAGAAAGTGATTGTAAGTCATCTTCTTTAAATCCATGCAATGCTGTTTGATTCTATCCAAAGGACGATGAAGTTGAAAATGAGAGTGACATAAGGCACATTTTTAATATGTGTGCGCCAATTGCTCTGATGAGAATAAAAAAAAAGAAACTTTAAACTGAAAATGGGAAGGCATTTTGCAGCCCAATGAGCTGGGAATGTCAATTCCAATCCAATTAGGCAAATAAAATGTGCACAAAACAATTATTTCCATTCATTTTGCTGAAATGGTACGAGTGATCAGGATGGAATCTTTAGATCTGCATTATTGTGGTGGTTCTTGATTTTATTCACATGTTTTATTTTCATTGAACATTTACTCGTTACCTCACATTTTTATGCAGGCTGCTTTCAATCGATACCGGGGATTGTGAACTGAAAGAACACACCAAGCCATGCCGGGAACGGTATCATCTAATTCTTAAGAGTAAGTACAAACAACTTATGAAACACTTGTCTTCAAAACACTTACAACAAATATATATCCAATGCATTAGGGATAAACGAGATAATAGTATAACATATCTAAAACAACCGATGTTGACGACGTCATTGAAGCATCATTGATACAGAGCACATGCATTGAGAAAAATATCAAACCTTAGACAAAGATAGGAAGATGGGAGTGACAAAACAATGGGCTAAGTAGTAGTATTGCTTGTCTTACCATGGTCATTGTTATAGTGATGGCAAAAAATATGTTACAAGTCAGTCTTTAACCACCTTCCTGTTTGAAAGTGTGTGTGGAAGATGTGTAAAATGTGGGCATATTCCCAAAAAGTGACTTGTTGAGCTCCTCTCTTTTTCTTTCTTTTGAGTCTAGACCAATCCTTTCAAAAATGAAAGTTTTGTGGAGGACTTTCCCTTTTGTGTTGGACTTGTTAGATGCTTCTTCTTGCCATAACCAGTGACAAAGTCTTTCTTATCCATCAACACACACACACACACACACACACACACACACTCCACAGTCTCCACAGGTTCACATCATCATTTAATTGAGTGCTTTTTAAGTTTGTCAAGAATGTTTCTTTGATGTTGTAGCTTTAGATGCTAGGCTTTACAAGGTCTAGCTTTTCTTAGCAAGTGAGCAATGACATGGATTCTCTAGATGCTCTTATTTATTTATTTATTTAATTAGGATTGAATTTTTTTTTATAAATTTTTTTACACTAATAATGACCAATATATATATATATATATAAAAAAATCTTATGAATCTCTAGTCTAGATTGAAGAAATGCACATGTATGTACATATATGCTATGTATGAGTTGATATATTTATTTCAATGTTTGTTTAATTAATTTATGTGAAATTATAGGGATATATGAATAAAAATAATTTTTTTTTAAAGTCTTTTGATCCATTGGTTTTCAAGGAACAATGGGTTTTATATCAATTTGGGATGAGATATTGGTAGTTTTATAAAAGTTAAGTCTTTTTCAATGGGAGAATTCAAACTCAAAACTTTTGGTGACTAATTTTGATTAGTAAAATAAAATATAAATAAATAAATAAATAAAAGTCAGTTTGAGGGGAAAAATATTACATTAGTATAATACTAATTACCTTACCTATTTTACCATGGCATGCAAGTGAAAAAGAAAAAAAAAAATCCCCTCTTCTAATTTGAATTAATGCACATAAAATCTTATAAATGATTTATTTATTTATTTTTATTTTGTGATGAGTCTTGTTGAAATCCTGCAAAGTATTAACTGAAAATAATTTATAAAAATTTTAAAATAAAAGAGCAGGATGTGCATATTAAAAGTATTATTTAGTAAAAATGAGTGCAATCATTCAAATCCGCATCTGGTCATACTTTATTGTGATGTCCAAAGAGCTACTTAACTAATTTGCCAAATCCAAAGCAAATGCTCTTTGTTTCTAACCTAAACTAATTAAATTTTATTTTCACTGTGGGAATGCATTAACTTATTTTTAATCACCTTATTATCTTAATTTAATCATCCTCTCTTTCTCTCTCTCTCTAAAATAATAAAATTATAAAATTATTTTTCTCCATTGTAATCGATGAAGCGAGTACAATAACTTAGTTCATTGCTAATCATTTATCGGCTGGCTTAATGAAGATCGAGGAATATAATTATTCTCAATGGTACCATAAGCTTAATATTCAAACCCTTAATTGTTTGTGGTTTGGACTTTTGTGTGGGAACAATACTTAATTAAAGACATTAATTGGCATTAGTTGTATGATTCTAAACAATATTGTCCTATGGTTTGCATAAAATAATCTTGATGATTAGTTAAAATAAAAGTTTGATATTGATTCTTTCAAAGAACCAATTAATTAAAATTATGGTCCTAAATTACCTTGTTCCTATAATGATACCTATTAAGGGTAATTCCTATGATGGCATTATGCCATGCTTCTCTTAATTATTTGTGATAATGTTTTATGCCATGCTTCTCTTAATTATTTGTGATAATCTTTTGAAATTAAAAGCATGGCCTCCTTGCAAGGTGAGTAAATCAAAATTTTAATTATTTAATTTTTTTAAAAAATTTATTAGTGGTCACAAAATTGGGTTTCACAAAACATTTGATTGTTAGAAGTTGAACAAGTAAATAAGCAATTGATTTTCATATATTTCTATATATATGTATATATAGATATTAGAATATTCATGTTGGACTAAATTTATATATAAATAAAAGAAAAAGATATGGCATTTTAAGATTTTTCATAACATTTATTTCAACGTTATAAGAAAAATATAGGTGTGTGTAACATGTGTTAATGCAACTCCTCTCACGTACATTGATTTATACCGGAGTAACAATTTGAAATTTACAAACTTAATAAAATTATTTAATGAAAACAATGAAAATACGGAAAAAAAAAAAATCACAAAATCAGAAATTATTCTTATATTTACTTAAAACAGGGAATTATGTCAGTGACCATTTGATTTATTAGTATCAGATCCTCTACATAAAGAGGCGAACTCGAATTGTAACTCTGTAGGTGGAGGGTATAAATATTGTAAATCTCCTATCCTCGTGTCTACTCATTCCTAACGCATAATTTATTGACATTTATTAAAAAATAATAAAATATATAATGATATAAATATACAATCTATATAAGATGACAATTCAACATTTCCAGCTTGAACTCTAGTGGTAAAAATATATATATATAGGAAATTAGGGAAAAAAAAAAAACATTATTTTGTTGCCATATTTGCAAGATAAATTGGTTGTTTAGGTATAAAACTTTCCAAAAAGAAGTGCCATGCCAACTAATCTAGTGCACACCCCAATCTTTGTTTAAGCTTTCTCTTTTATAATTAGAAAAGTAGCACAAAACAGAGAGAGTGAAGTGAAGACGTTCATGGCTTGAAAACATACACATCAAGGCCATTGCAAAAGCCTAAAAACACAATCTATTTGTCCCTTAAGGGACTTCTAAGGAATCAACAACTCTTTTCATCTTTATATAATTTATATATATATAAATTATATTTTAATATAAATAACTTGTCTCCCATTCATTGTCTTCTACTTTGGACTCAATTGCTTTTTCTCTAGTTATGAAGAAGGGAATTCATTGAGAGTTGGGAAAACCATTTTATACACACTCTTTTACTTTTGCCAATGTAGTTAATCTATAAACATATAATAAAGAAGAGTTTTTGTGGTTTAGGGATTTAAATTGAGATTAATGAGTTTTAATAAAGTGGGAGGTGGTTTGGTGGAGGTGACTTTAATAAATATATATTCTATAAGATTGGTCTTAGTGAGTGCAAGTGCCAAGGCCAACTAATAATTAACTAGAGATTTAGAGAGACAGTGAGGAAGTTTTAGTATCTTGACCTACACCTACTACTTACTATTCATCTTCTTTTTCTATTTTAGGATCTCAACTTTTCCTTTATTTATTTATTTATTTTTTCTAGACCTTTTTTTTTTGTGTTATATATATATATATATATATATATATATATATATATATATATATATGCAATGATTTTTTTACAATCGTCATCGCAATAGTTGAGTGATAAAATATTTGAATTCTATATATAAGGTTGAGAGTTTAACTCTCTCCATGTGTATATGAATTGATCGGTTGATATTATCAATATATATATATATATATATTATAAAATATTTTTGAACTATTATATATTTTTAATAAGACTATTATTTATGCTTATGATTTTTTTTTTTATTCTATATAACTGATAATATATCTAAAATTTATTAATGATCCCAAATCTTGGAATTCAGAATTAATTGTAAAAAAAAAAACTACTACTCTTGCTATCACAACAACAACAATAATAATAACGTTTCTCAAAATGAAGTTTGAAATTCATTACTCATAATTTTAAGCAATGATTTTAAAAACCATCTTTTCTATATCAGTATTATTTTTGTAAAATGATCCAAAAGGAAACTTAATAAGTAATAGATCCCGTGTATTACATGCATGGCAATAAATAATAATCTAGTAGTATATACATATATATATATATATATATATATATATATATATATATATCAAAACCTGCCTCAATTAACAATAATGCAAAATTTTAGAAATGCCATTATTATTAAGTAAATGCCCCTTGTTAACTGCTACACAAAGGCAATCATGTATACCAATCCAACATACGACTTGAAAGTGAAGTCATCTAAAACATCAATCGAAGTTTCTGGCCACATTCTGCTTAGCCTCTCTCTCTAATTAACCAACTATTCTTTCTCTTTATTTATTTAATCATTTATTTATAATAAAATAGATAAACTGTAAATTTTAATTAATAAAGATGCCACACACAACACCGAGAGAGTAACTGATGAGGAAAAAAGAACAGAATAAAATAAGTCCACTAAAATGGAATAAGTAAGTATAAAACATAAGTTAAGAGAACATAAATAATTAGTGCATATAAAAATAAACCTCAATAAAATATCATCTTATTATATAAGACTGAGTGAATAGAAATATTTTTTAAAAAAACTAATAGTATACTACGTGAATGCATGCTTAATGGTTTAGTTCGGTAGAACAAATTAAAATTTTAATTTTAATTTAACAACAAAATTATTGATTTGATGGAGAGAAT